>NW_027142954.1:0-104918 GCF_026170545.1 Melanerpes formicivorus
CTGGGGCAGGGCTGGGGCTGGGCTGGGGCTGTGGTCTGGGCTGAGGGCAGGGCTGGGCAGGACTGGGGCCAGGGCTGCGCTGGGTCTGGGCTGGGGCAGGGCTGGGGCTGCAGCTGGGCTGGGGATGAGGGTGGGGCTGGGCTGGGTTCTGGGCTGGGCCTGGGGCAGGGCTGGACCCGAGGCTGGGGCAGGGCTGGGGTAGGGCTGGGGCTGGGGCTGGGCTGGGGACAGGGCTGGGTCTGGGGACAGGGCTGGGCTGGGGCTGGGCTGGGTCTGGGGCAGGGCTGGTGGTGGGGCCGGTCTGGGGCTGGGTTGGGTGCAGGGCTGGGGCAGGGTGGGGGCTAGGTGAGGGCTGGGCTAGGGCTGGGCTGGGGGCAGGGATGGGGCTGGGCTGAGACCGGGGCTGGGGCTGGGCTGGGGCTGGGGCCAGGGCTGGGGCTGGGGTTTGGGCCAGGGCTGGGGCTGGGGCAGGGCTGGGTCCGGGGCTGGGGGCAGGGCTGGGTCCAGGGCTGGGGCTGGGCTGGGCAGGGCTGGGGCTGGGGCTGGGTCCAGGGCTGGGGCTGGGCTGGGGCTTGAGGCTGGGGCCAGGCTGGGGCCGGGCTAGGGGAAGGATGGGGATGGGGCTGGGCTGGGCTGGGTCCAGGGCTGGGGCTGGGGCTGGGTCCAGGGCTGGGCTGAGGCCGAGGGTGGGGCTAGGGCTGGGTCCGGGGCTGGGGCTGGGGCTGGGTCCAGGGCTGGGGCAGGGCTGGGGCAGAGTCTGGGACCGGGGCTGGGGCCGGGGCTGGGCAGGGCTGGGGCAGGGCTGGAACTGGGTCTGGGCTGGGGCAAGGTTGGGGCTGGGGCTGGGGCTGGGCTGGGGCCAAGGTTAGGGCTGGGTCCAGGGCTGGGGCTGGGCTGTGTCTGGGGCTGGGCTGGGGCAGGGCTGGGGCTGGGGCTAGGCTGGGGCTGGGTCCAGAGATGGGGCTGGGCCTGGGCTGAGGGCAGGGCTGGGGCAGGACTGGGGCCAGGGCTGCGCTGGGTCTGGGCTGGGGCAGGGCTGGGGCTGCAGCTGGGCTGGGGATGAGGGTGGGGCTGGGCTGGGTTCTGGGCTGGGCCTGGGGCAGGGCTGGACCCGAGGCTGGGGCAGGGCTGGGGTAGGGCTGGGGCTGGGGCTGGGCTGGGGACAGGGCTGGGTCTGGGGACAGGGCTGGGCTGGGGCTGGGCTGGGTCTGGGGCAGGGCTGGTGGTGGGGCCGGTCTGGGGCTGGGTTGGGTGCAGGGCTGGGGCAGGGTGGGGGCTAGGTGAGGGCTGGGCTAGGGCTGGGCTGGGGGCAGGGATGGGGCTGGGCTGGGACCGGGGCTGGGGCTGGGCTGGGGCTGGGGCCAGGGCTGGGGCTGGGGTTTGGGCCAGGGCTGGGCTGGGGCAGGGCTGGGTCCGGGGCTGGGGCAGGGCTGGGTCCAGGGCTGGGGCTGGGCTGGGGCAGGGCTGGGGCTGGGGCTGGGTCCAGGGCTGGGGCTGGGCTGGGGCTTGAGGCTGGGGCCAGGCTGGGGGCCGGGCTAGGGGAAGGATGGGGATGGGGCTGGGCTGGGCTGGGTCCAGGGCTGGGGCTGGGGCTGGGTCCAGGGCTGGGCTGAGGCCGAGGGTGGGGCTAGGGCTGGGTCCGGGGCTGGGGCTGGGGCTGGGTCCAGGGCTGGGGCAGGGCTGGGGCAGAGTCTGGGACCGGGGCTGGGGCCGGGGCTGGGGCAGGGCTGGGGCAGGGCTGGAACTGGGTCTGGGCTGGGGCCAAGGTTGGGGCTGGGGCTGGGGCTGGGCTGGGGCCAAGGTTAGGGCTGGGTCCAGGGCTGGGGCTGGGCTGTGTCTGGGGCTGGGCTGGGGCAGGGCTGGGGCTGGGGCTAGGCTAGGGCTGGGTCCAGAGATGGGGCTGGGCCTGGGCTGAGGGCAGGGCTGGGGATGGGGCTGGGCTGGGCTGGGGGAACGAATGGGGCTGGGGCTGGGGGAGGTCTGGGCCTGGGCTGGGACCGTAACTGGGCTGGGGTAGGGCTAGGGAGGGATGGGGCCGAGTCTGGGGCCGGGGCTGGGGCCGGGGCTGGGGCAGGGCTGGGGCAGGGCTGGAACTGGGGCTGGGCTGGGGCCAAGGTTGGGGCTGGGGCTGGGGCCGGGCTGGGGCTGGGGCTGGGCTGTGGGCAGGGATTGGGCAGGGCTGGGGATGGGGCCTGGGATGAGGCAGGACTGGAGCTGGGGCTAAGGCAGGGGCCGGGGCTGGGGCTGGGCTGGGGTAGGGATGGGGCGGGGGCTGGGCTGTGGCTGGGGCCGGGGCTGTGGTCAGGGCTGGGGCAGGGCTGGGGCTGGGGCTGGGTCCACGGCTGGGTCTGCGCTGTGGCAGGGCTGGGGCTGGGGCTGGGCTGGGGCTTGGTCCAGGGCTGGGGCTGGGCTGTGGCTGGGGCTGGGCTGGGTCCGAGTGTGGGGCCGGGGCTGGGAGCAGGGGTGGGACTGAGGTTGGGGCCGGGGCTGGGAGCAGGGCTGGGCTGGGGCTGGGGCTGGGGCTGGGTCTGGGGCTGACGGCAGGGCTGGGTTAGGGCTGGGGCTGGGGAAGGGCTGGGGCTGGGCTGTGGGCAGGTCTGGGGCTGGGCTGTGGGCAGGTCTGGGGCTGGGTCCAGGGCTGGGTCTGGGCTGGGGCAGGGCTGTGGCTGGGGCTGAGCTGGGGCTGGGTCCAGGGCTGTGGCTGGGCTGTGGCTGGGGCTGAGGGCACGGCTGGTCTAGGACTGGGGCTGGGGAAGGGCTGGGGCCGGGGCTGAGGCTGGGCTGGGACAGGGCTGGGGCTTGGGCTGTAACCAAGTCTTGGGCAGGGCTGGGGCTAGGGCTGGGCCCAGGGCTGGGGCTAGGGCAGGACTGGAGCTGAGGTTGGGCCTGGACTGGGTTCTGGGCTGGGCCTGGGGCAGGGCTGGGCCCGTGGCTGGGGCAGGGCTGGGGTAGGGCTAGGGCTGGGGCTGGGGTCGGGGCTCGGAGGAGGGCTGGGACTGAGGTTGGGGTGGGGGCTGTGGCTGGGGCCGAGGGTGGTGCTGGGCTGGGGTCTGGGCTGGGCTTGGGGCAGGGCTGGGCCTGGGCTGGGACCAGGACTGGGCTGGGGTAGGGCTGGGGCAGGGAAGGGGCTGGGGACAGGGCTGGGGCGGGGCTGGGGCCGAGTCTGGGGCCGGGGCTGGGGCCGGGGCTGGGGCAGGGATGGGACTGGGGCTGGGGCTGGGTCTGGGGCTGGGCTGGGGCCTGGGATGGGAGAGAACTAGGCTGGAGGCTGGGCCTTGGCCTGGGGCCGGGTTGGGGGCAGGGCTAGGTGCTGGGGCCTGGGCTAGGGCTGGGGGCAGGGCTGGGCTGGGGGCAGGGCTGGGGCCGGGGCTGGAACAAAGTCAAGGGCATGGCTGGGGCCTGGGCTGCGACTGGGGTTGGGCTGGGGCAGGGCTGGGGCTGGGGCTGGGCTGGGTCTGGGTCCAGGGCAGGGCTGGGGCTGGGGCTGGGACTGGGGCAGGGCTGGGGCAGGGCTTGGGCAGGGCTGGGGCTGGGGCAGGGCTGGGGCAGGGCTGAGGGCAGGGCTGGGGCAAGGCTGGGGCTGGGGCTGTGGCTGAGGGCAGGGCTGGGCTAGGACTGGGCCTGGGCTGAGGGCAGGGCTGGGCTGGGGCTGGGGCTGGGCTGAGGGCAGGGCCGGGCTAGGTCTGGGGCTGGGGCAGTGCTGGGGCCGGGGCTGAGGCTGGGCTGGGGCCGGGGCTGGGCCTGGGGCTGGGGCAGGGCTGGGGGCAGGGATGGGAGTGGGGCTGGGCAGGGGCTGGGCTGGGGCTGGGGCTGCGGCCGGGTCCTGGGCTGGGGCTGGGTTGTGGCTGGGGCAGGGCGGGGGCTGGAACAGGGCTGGGCTAGGGCTGCGCTGGGGCCGGGGCTGGGGCCAAGGGTGGGGCTGGGTCCAGGGCTGGGGCTAGGGCTGGGCTGGAGGCAGGAATGGGGCGGGGGCTGGGGCTGTGGCTGTGGCTGGGGCTGTGGCTGGGCTGCGGTAGGGCTGGGGTAGGGCTGGAGCCGGAGCTGGGGCCGGGGCTGGGAGCAGGGCTGGGACTGAGGTTGGGGCCGGGGCTGGGGCTGGGTTGGGGCCGGCGCTGAAGCAGGACTAGGCTGGAGGCTGGGCCTTGGGCTGGGGCGGGGAACCAAGTCTATGGCTGGGCTGGGGCCGGGGCTGGGGCAGGACTGGGGACAGCGATGGGAGTGGGGCTGGGCAGGGGCCGGGGATGGGGCCAGGGCTGGGGCAGGACTGGGGCTGGGACAGGGCTGGAGCTCGGGCAGGGCTTGGGCAGGGCTGGCTCCAGGGCTGGGGCTGGGCTGTGTGTGGGGCTGGGCTGGGGCTGGGGCTGAGGGCAGGGCTGGGCTAGGGCTGGGACTGGGGAAGGGCTGGGGCTGGGCTTGGGCTGGGGCCGGGGCTGGGGCAGGGCTGGGGCTCGGGCTGGGCTGGGGCGGGGTCTAGGTCTGGGGCTGGGCTGGGGCTGGGTCCAGGGCTGGGGCTGGGCTGGGGCTGGGCTGGGGCTGGGCTGGGGCTGGGGCTGGGGCTGGGCTGGGGCTGGGCTGGGGCTGGGGCTGGGGCTGGGGCTGGGGCTGGGCTAGGGCCAGAGCTGGGGCAGGGCAGGGTCCAGGCTGGGGCTGGGTTCGGGGCAGGGCTAGGCTGTGGCTTGGGCTGGGCTGGGGCAGGGCTGGGGCTGTGGCTGTGGCTGGGGAAAGGGCTAGTGCCAGAGCTGGGGCCGGTCTGGGGCAGGGCTGGGGCTGAGGCTGGGTCCAGGGCTGGGGCTGGGCTGGGGCAGGGCTGTTGCTGGGGCTGGGTCCAATGCTGGGGCTGGGCTGGGGCTGGGGCCGGGTCTGGGGCAGGGCTGGGGCTTGGGTGGGGCCGGGGCTGGGCTGGGGCTGGGCTGGGGCAGAGCTGGGGCTGCAGCTGGGCTGGGGATGAGGGTGGGGCTGGGCTGGGTTCTGGGCTGGGCCTGGGGCAGGGCTGGGGTAGGGCTGGGGCAGGGCTGGGGCTGCAGCTGGGTTGGGTCTGGGGATAGGGCTGGGCTGGGGCCGGGCTGGGGCTGGGGCTGGGGAAAGGGCTAGGGCCAGAGGTGGGCAGGGCAGGGTCCAGGCTGGGGCTGGGTTCGGGGCAGGGCTAGGCTGGGGCTGGGCTGGGGCTGGGGCTGGGTCCAGGGCTGGGGCTGGGCTGAGGATGGGGCTGGGCTTGGCTGGGGCAGGGCTGGGGCTGGTCTGGGGCCGAGGATGGGGCTGGGGCTGGGGCTGAGTGCAGGGCTAGGCAAGAGCTGGGCCTGGGCCAGGACTGGGGCTGGGGCAGGGGCCGGGGCTGGGGACAGGGCTAGGGCCAGAGCTGGGGCAGGGATGGGTCCAGGCTGGGGCTGGGCTGGGGCTGGGGCTGGGTCCAGGGCTGGGGCTGGGATGTGGCTGGGGCTGGGCTGGGCTGGGTCTGGGCTGGGGCTGGGCTGGGGCCGAGGATGGGGCTGGGGCTGGGGCTGAGTGCAGGGCTAGGCAAGAGCTGGGCCTGGGCCAGGACTGGGGCTGGGGCAGGGGCCAGAGCTGGGGCAGGGATGGGTCCGGGCTGGGGCTGGGCTGTGGCTTGGGCTGGGCTGGGGCAGGGCTGGGGCTGGTCTGGGGCCGAGGGTGGGGCTGGGGCTGCGGCTGAGTGCAGGGCTAGGCAAGAGCTGGGCCTGGGCCAGGACTGGGGCTGGGGCAGGGGCCGGGGCTGGGGACAGGGCTAGGGCCAGAGCTGGGGCAGGGATGGGTCCGGGCTGGGGCTGGGCTGTGGCTTGGGCTGGGCTGGGGCAGGGCTGGGGCTGGGGCTGGGTCCAGATCTGGGGCTGGGCTGTGGCTGTGGCTGTGGCTGTGGCTGGGCTGGGGCAGGGCTGAGGCTGGGATGGGGCTGGGTCCACGGCTGGGGCTGGGGCTGGGGCCCGGGCAGGGACTAGTGCTGGGGCTGGGCTGGGGCAGGGCTGGGGCTGGGGCTGGGGCTGGGGCTGGGGCCGGGTCTGGGGCTGGGCTGGGGCTGGGGCTGGGGCTGGGGCCAGGGCTGGGGCTGGGGTTTGGGCCAGGGCTGGGGATGGGGCTGGGCTGGGTCCAGGGCTCGAGCTGGGGCTGGGTCCAGGGGTGGGGCTGGGCTGGGACAGGGCTGGGGCTGGGGCTGGGGCTGGGCTGGGGCTGGGGCTGGGGCCAGGGCAGGGGCTAGTGCTGGGGCTGGGCTGGGGCAGGGCTGGGGCTGGGGCACGGCTGGGTCCAGGGCTGGGGCTGGGCTTGGGCTGGGGCTGTGGTCGGGGCTGTGGCTGGGCTGTGGCTGTGGCTGGGCTGGGCTAGGGCTGGGGCTGGGCTGGTGCCGAGGGTGGGGCTGGGGCTGGGGCTGGGGGCAGGGCTGGGCAAGGGCTGGGGCTTGGCTGTGGCCGAGGGTGGGGCCTGGCTGGGGCCGGGCTGAGGGCAGGCCTGGGGTCAGGGCTGGATCCAAGTCTAGGGCTGGGCTGGGGCTGGGTTGGGGCCGGTGCTGAAGCAGGACTGGGCTGGAGGCTCGGCTGTGGCTGGGGCTGGGCTGGGGCAGGGCTGGCGCTGGGGCTGGGCTGGGCTAGGGCTGGGTCAGGGCTGGGGCCGAGGGTGGGGCTGTGGCCGAGGATGGGGCTGGGGCTGGGGCTGGGGCTGGGGGCAGGGCTGGGCTAGGGCTGGGGCTGGGGCAGGGCTGGGTCTGGGCTGAGGGCAGGGCTAGGCTAGGGGTGGGGCTGGGGCAGGGCTGGGGCTGGGGCTGAAGCTGGGCTGGGGCTTGGGCTGGGCTGGGTCCAGGGCTGGGGCTGGGCTGGGGCTGGGGCTGGGGCCAGGGCTGCGGCTGGGGTTTGGGCCAGGGCTGGGGCTGGGGCTGGGCTGAATCCAGGCCTGGGTCCAGGGCTGGGGCAGGGCTGGGGCTGCGGCTGGGCTGGGGCTGAGGGTGGGGCTGGTCTGGGAGTGGGCCTGGGCAGGGGCTGGGGCTGGGGCCGGGGCAGTGCTGGGGGCAGGGATGGGAGTGGGGCTGGGTAGGGGCTGGGGCTGGGGCAGGACTGGGGCAGGGCTGAAACTGGGGCTGGGCTGGGGCCAAGGTTGGGGCTGGGGCTGAGGGTGGGGCTGGGGCAGTGCTGGGGCTGGGCTGTGGCTGGGGCTGGGCTGGGGCAGGGCTGGGGCTGGGGCTGGGGCTGGGGCTGGGGCTGGGCGGGGTCCAGGGCTGGGGCTGGGCTGTGGCTGGGGTTGGGCTGGGCTAGGGCTGGGGCAGGGCTGGGTCCGAGGTTGGGGCTGGGCCTTGGGCTGGGGCTGGGCTGGGGCTGGGGCTGGAACCAAGTCTATGGCTGGGCTGGGGCTGGGGCTGGGCTGGGGCCGGGGCTGGGTCTGGGGCTGGGTCTCGGGCAGGGCTGGGGCCAGGCTGGGGCTGGGCCTGGGCTGAGGGCAGAGCTGGGAATAGGGCAGGGCTGGGCTGGGGGAACGGATGGGGCTGAGGCTGGGGCAGGGCTGGGGCCAGGCTGGGGCTGGGCCTGGACTGAGGGCAGGGCTGGGCCTGGTCTGGGACCGGGACTGGGCTGGGGTAGCGCTGGGGGAGGGATGGGGCCGAGTCTGGGGCCGGGGCTGGGGCCGGGGCTGGGGCAGGGCTGGGGCAGGGCTGGAACTGGGATTGGGCTGGGGCCAAGGTTGTGGCTGGGGCTGGGGCTGGGCTGGTGCCGAGGGTGTGGTAGGGGCTGTGGCTGGGGCTGGGGACAGGGCTGGGGCTTGGCTGGGGCTGGGACTGGGGACAGGGCTTGGGCAGGGCTGGGGATGGGGTCTGGGATGGGGCAGGACTGGAGCTGGGGCTAAGGCAGGGGCGGGGGCTGGGGCTGGGGCAGGGCTGTGGCTGGGGCTGGGCTGGGTTCTGGGCTGGGCTGGGGCAGGGCCTGGAGCCAGGGCTGGGGCTGGGGCTGGGAGCAGGGCTGGGCTGGGGCGGGGACTGGAGCCAGGGCTGCCACTGGGGCAGGGTCCAGGGCAGGGGCTGGGCTGGGGCTAGGGCTGGGCTGGGGCAGGCCTGGGGCTGGGCTGGGGCTGAGGGCAGGGCTGGGCTGGGGCTGGGGCTGTGCTGAGGGCAGGGCTGGGCTTGGGCTGGGGCTGGGGCAGGGCTGTGGCTGGGGCTGGGCTGGGTTCTGGGCTGGGCTGAGGCGGGGACTGGAGCGGGGGCTGGGGCCGGGGCCGGGGATGGGATCAGGGCTGGGCTGGGGCGGGGACTGGAGCCGGGGCTGCCACTGGGGCTGGGTCCAGGGCAGGGGCTAGGCTGGGGCTGAGGGCAGGGCTGGGCTGGGGCTGGGGCTGGGGCTGGGCTGGGGGCAGGGCTGGGCTAGGGCTGGGGCTGGGGCAGGGCTGGACCCGAGGCTGGGGCAGGGCTGGGGTAGGGCTGGGGCTGGGGCTGGGGCTGGGCTGGGGCTGGGCTGGGGCTGGGGCTGGGGCTGGGTCTGGGGCAAGGGCTAGGGCCAGAGCTGGGGTAGGGCAGGGTCCAGGCTGGGGCTGGGTTCGGGGCAGGGCTAGGCTGTGGCTTGGGCAGGGCTGGGGCAGGGCTGGGGCTGTGGCTGGGGCTGGGGAAAGGGCTAGTGCCAGAGCTGGGGCCGGTCTGGGGCAGGGCTGGGGCTGGGGCTGGGTCCAGGGCTGGGGCTGGGCTGGGGCAGGGCTGTTGCTGGGGCTGGGTCCAATGCTGGGGCTGGGCTGGGGCAGGACTGGGGCTGGGGCAGGGCTGGGGCCGGGGCTGTGGCTGTGGCTGGGTCTCGGGCAGGGCTGGGGATGGGCTGGGGCTGGGGCCGGGTCTGGGGCAGGGCTGGGGCTTGGGTGGGGCCGGGGCTGGGCTGGGGCTGGGCTGGGGCAGGGCTGGGGCTGCAGCTGGGCTGGGGATGAGGGTGGGGCTGGGCTGGGTTCTGGGCTGGGCCTGGGGCAGGGCTGGGGTAGGGCTGGGGCAGGGCTGGGGCTGCAGCTGGGTTGGGTCTGGGGATAGGGCTGGGCTGGGGCCGGGCTGGGGCTGGGGCTGGGGAAAGGGCTAGGGCCAGAGCTGGGCAGGGCAGGGTCCAGGCTGGGGCTGGGTTTGGGGCAGGGCTAGGCTGGGGCTGGGCTGGGGCTGGGGCTGGGTCCAGGGCTGGGGCTGGGCTGAGGCTGGGGCTGGGCTTGGCTGGGGCAGGGCTGGGGCTGGTCTGGGGCCGAGGATGGGGCTGGGGTAAGGGCAGCGCTGGGTTAGGGCTGTGGCTCTTCAGGGCTGGGCTAGGGCTGGGCTAGGGCCGGGGATGGGGCCGTGGGTGGGGCTGGGCTGGGGTGTGGGCTGGGCCTGGGGCAGGGCTGGGCCCGAGGCTGGGGTCCAGGGCTGGGGCTGGGCGGTGGCTGGGGCAGGGCTGGGCCTGGGCTGGGACCGGGACTGGGCTGGGGTAGGGCTGGGGCAGGGAATGGGCTGGGGACAGGGCTGGGGCAGGGCTGGGGCCGAGTCTGGGACTGGGGCTCGGGTCGATGCTGGTGCAGGGGTGGGGCAGGGCTGGGGCGGGGCTGGAACAGGGGCTGGGCTGTGGCTGGGGCTGGGCTGTGGTCGGGGCTGGGGCACGGCTGCGGCAGGGGCTGGGTCCAGGGCTGGGGCTGGGCTGGGGCTGGGACTGGGCTGGGGTAGGGCTGGGGCTGGGCTGGGGCTGGGCTGTGGCTGGGGCTGGGCTGGGGCAGGGAAGGGGCTGGGGCTGGGCTTGGGCTGGGGCCGGGGCTGTGGTCGGGGCTAGGGCTGGGCTGTAGCTGGCGCTGGGCTGGGGCAGAGCTGGGGCTGGGGCTGGGATGGGGCAGGGCTGGGGCAGGGTTGGGGCTGGGCTGGGGCTGGGTCCAAGGCTGGGGCTGGGCTGTGGCTGTGGCTGGGCTGGGCTAGGCCTGGGCTTGGCTGGGGCCGAGGTTGGGGCTGGGGCTCAGGATGGGGCTGGGGCTGGGGCTGGAGCTGGGGCCAAGGCTGGGCTAGGGCTGGGGCTGGGCTTAGGGCAGGGCTAGGCTAGGGGTGGGGCTGGGGCAGGGCTGGGGCCGGGACTGAGGCTGGGCTGGGGCTGGGGCTGGGCTGAGGGCAGGGCTGGGGCTAGGCTGGGGCTGGGGTTTGGGCCAGGCCTGGGGCTGGGGCTGGGCTGGGGCCGAGGTTGGGGCTGGGGCCGAGGATGGGGCTGGGGCTGGGGCTGGAGCTGGGGGCAAGGCTGGGCTAGGGCTGGGGCTGGGCTGAGGGCAGGGCTAGGCTAGGGGTGGGGCTGGGGCAGGGCTCGGGCCGGGACTGAGGCTGGGCTGGGGCTGGGGCTGGGTTGGGTCCAGGGCTGGGGCTAGGCTGGGGCTGGGCTGGGTCCAGGGCTGGGGCTGGGCTGGGTCTGGGGTTTGGGCCAGGGCTGGGGCTGGGGCTGGACTGGGTTCAGGGCTGGGGCTGGGTCCAGTGCTGGGTCTGGGCTGGGGCAGGGCTGGGGCTGGGGCAGGGCTGGGGCCGAGGGTGCGGCTGGTCTAGGAGTGGGCCTGGGCAGGGGCTGGGGCTGGGGCTGGGGCAGTGCTGGGGTCAAAGATGGGAGTGGGGCTGGGTAGGGGCCGGGGCTGGGACCTGGGCTGGGGCAGGACTGGGGCTGGGACAGGGCTGGGGCCGGGGCTGGGACAGGGCTGGGGCAGGGCTGGAACTGGGGCTGGGCTGGGGCCAAGGTTGGGGCTGGGGCTGGGGCTGGGCTGGGGCCAAGGTTAGGGCTGGGTCCAGGGCTGGGGCTGGGCTGTGGCTGGGGCTGGGGCTGGGGCAGGGCTGGGGCTGGGGCTGGGCTGGGGCCAAGGTTAGGGCTGGGCCTGGGCTGAGGGCAGGGCTGGGGATGGGGCTGGGCTGGGCTGGAGGAACGGATGGGGCTGGGGCTGGGGGAGGGCTGGGCCTGGGCTGGGACCGTAACTGGGCTGGGGTAGGGCTGGGGGAGGGATGGGGCCGAGTCTGGGGCCGGGGCTGGGGCCGGGGCTGGGGCAGGGCTGGGGCAGGGCTGGAACTGGGGCTGGGCTGGGGCCAAGGTTGGGGCTGGGGCTGGGGCTGGGCTGGGGACAGGGCTGGGGCTGGGGACAGGGCTGGGGCAGGGCTGGGGCTGGGGCTGGGCTGTGGGCAGGGCTTGGGCAGGGCTGGGGATGGGGCCTGGGATGAGGCAGGACTGGAGCTGGGGCTAAGGCAGGGGCCGGGGCTGGGGCTGGGCTGGGGTAGGGATGGGGCGGGGGCTGGGCTGTGGCTGGGGCCGGGGCTGTGGTCGGGGCTGGGAGCAGGGCTGGGCTGGGGCTGGGGCTGGGGCTGGGTCTGGGGCTGACGGCAGGGCTGGGTTAGGGCTGGGGCTGGGGAAGGGCTGGGGCTGGGCTGTGGGCAGGTCTGGGGCTGGGCTGTGGGCAGGTCTGGGGCTGGGTCCAGGGCTGGGTCTGGGCTGGGGCAGGGCTGTGGCTGGGGCTGAGCTGGGGCTGGGTCCAGGGCTGTGGCTGGGCTGTGGCTGGGGCTGAGGGCACGGCTGGTCTAGGACTGGGGCTGGGGAAGGGCTGGGGCCGGGGCTGAGGCTGGGCTGGGACAGGGCTGGGGCTGGGGCTGTAACCAAGTCTTGGGCAGGGCTGGGGCTAGGGCTGGGCCCAGGGCTGGGGCTAGGGCAGGACTGGAGCTGAGGTTGGGCCTGGACTGGGTTCTGGGCTGGGCCTGGGGCAGGGCTGGGCCCGTGGCTGGGGCAGGGCTGGGGTAGGGCTAGGGCTGGGGCTGGGGTCGTGGCTCGGAGGAGGGCTGGGACTGAGGTTGGGGTGGGGGCTGTGGCTGGAGCCGAGGGTGGTGCTGGGCTGGGGTCTGGGCTGGGCTTGGGGCAGGGCTGGGCCTGGGCTGGGACCAGGACTGGGCTGGGGTAGGGCTGGGGCAGGGAAGGGGCTGGGGACAGGGCTGGGGCGGGGCTGGGGCCGAGTCTGGGGCCGGGGCTGGGGCCGGGGCTGGGGCAGGGATGGGACTGGGGCTGGGGCTGGGTCTGGGGCTGGGCTGGGGCCTGGGATGGGAGAGAACTAGGCTGGAGGCTGGGCCTTGGCCTGGGGCCGAGTTGGGGGCAGGGCTAGGTGCTGGGGCCTGGGCTAGGGCTGGGGGCAGGGCTGGGCTGGGGGCAGGGCTGGGGCCGGGGCTGGAACAAAGTCAAGGGCATGGCTGGGGCCTGGGCTGCGACTGGGGCTGGGTCCAGGGCTGGGGCTGGGCTGTGGCTGGGGCTGGGCTGGGGCAGGGCTGGGGCTGGGGCTGGGCTGGGTCTGGGTCCAGGGCAGGGCTGGGGCTGGGGCTGGGACTGGGGCAGGGCTGGGGCAGAGCTTGGGCAGGGCTGGGGCTGGGGCAGGGCTGGGGCTGGGGCTGAGGGCAGGGCTGGGCTAGGGCTGGGGCTGGGGAAGGGCTGGGGCTGGGCTGAGGGCAGGGCTGGGGCAGGGCTGGGGCTGGGGCTGTGGCTGAGGGCAGGGCTGGGCTAGGACTGGGCCTGGGCTGAGGGCAGGGCTGGGCTGGGGCTGGGGCTGGGCTGAGGGCAGGGCCGGGCTAGGTCTGGGGCTGGGGCAGTGCTGGGGCCGGGGCTGAGGCTGGGCTGGGGCCGGGGCTGGGGCAGGACTGGGGCCTGGACAAGCTGGGGCCAGGGCTGGGGCTGGGGCTGGGGCTGGGGCAGGGCTGGGGGCAGGGATGGGAGTGGGGCTGGGTTGTGGCTGGGGCTGGGGCTGGGGCTGGGGCCGGGTCCTGGGCTGGGGCTGGGTTGTGGCTGGGGCTGGGGCTGGGGCTGGGGCTGGGGCTGGGTCCTGGGCTGGGGCTGGGTTGTGGCTGGGGCTGGGGCTGGGGCCGGGTCCTGGGCTGGGGCTGGGTTGTGGCTGGGGCTGGGGCTGGGGCTGGGGCTGGGTCCTGGGCTGGGGCTGGGTTGTGGCTGGGGCAGGGCGGGGGCTGGAACAGGGCTGGGCTAGGGCTGCGCTGGGGCCGGGGATGGGGCCAAGGGTGGGGCTGGGTCCAGGGCTGGGGCTAGGGCTGGGCTGGAGGCAGGAATGGGGCGGGGGCTGTGGCTGTGGCTGTGGCTGGGGCTGTGGCTGGGCTGCGGTAGGGCTGGGGTAGGGCTGGAGCCGGAGCTGGGGCCGGGGCTGGGAGCAGGGCTGGGACTGAGGTTGGGGCCGGGGCTGGGGCTGGGTTGGGGCCGGCGCTGAAGCAGGACTGGGCTGGAGGCTGGGCCTTGGGCTGGGGCGGGAACCAAGTCTATGGCTGGGCTGGGGCCGGGGCTGGGGCAGGACTGGGGACAGCGATGGGAGTGGGGCTGGGCAGGGGCCGGGGATGGGGCCAGGGCTGGGGCAGGACTGGGGCTGGGACAGGGCTGGAGCTCGGGCAGGGCTTGGGCAGGGCTGGCTCCAGGGCTGGGGCTGGGCTGTGTGTGGGGCTGGGCTGGGGCTGGGGCTGAGGGCAGGGCTGGGCTAGGGCTGGGACTGGGGAAGGGCTGGGGCTGGGCTTGGGCTGGGGCCGGGGCTGGGGCAGGGCTGGGGCTCGGGCTGGGCGGGGGCTGGGTGTAGGTCTGGGGCTGGGCTGGGGCTGGGTCCAGGGCTGGGGCTGGACTGGGGCAGGGGCCGGGCTAGGCTAGGGCTGGGGTTGGGCTGGGGCCGAGGTTGGGGCTGGGGCTGGGGCTGGGGGCAGGGCTGGGCAAGGGCTGGGGCTGGGGCAAGGGCTAGGGCCAGAGCTGGGGCAGGGCAGGGTCCAGGCTGGGGCTGGGTTCGGGGCAGGGCTAGGCTGTGGCTTGGGCTGGGCTGGGGCAGGGCTGGGGCTGGGGCTGGGTCCAGGGCTGGGGCTGGGTCCAGGGCTGGGGCTGGGATGTGGCTGGGGCTGGGCTGGGCTGGGGCAGAGCTGGGGCTGGTCTGGGGCCGAGGATGCGTCTGGGGCTGGGGCTGAGTGCAGGGCTAGGCAAGAGCTGGGCCTGGGCCAGGACTGGGGCTGGGGCAGGGGCCAGAGCTGGGGCAGGGATGGGTCCGGGCTGGGGCTGGGCTGTGGCTTGGGCTGGGCTGGGGCAGGGCTGGGGCTGGTCTGGGGCCGAGGGTGGGGCTGGGGCTGGGGCTAGGCTGGGGCTGGGGCTGGGTCCAGAGCTGTGGCTGGGCTGTGGCTGTGGCTGTGGCTGGGCTGGGGCAGTGCTGAGGCTGGGCTGGGGCTGGGTCCAGGGCTGGGGCTGGGGCTGGGGCAGGCCTGGGCCTGTGGCTGGGCTGGGGCCGAGCGTGGGGCTGGGGCTGGGCCTGGGGCTGAGGCTGAGGGCAGGGCTGGGCTAGGGCTGGGGCTGGGGCTGGGCTGGGGCTGGGGCTGGGGCTGGGGCAGGGTTGGGGCTGGGCTGTGGCTGTGGCTGGGGAAAGGGCTAGTGCCAGAGCTGGGGCCGGTCTGGGGCAGGGCTGGGGCTGGGGCTGGGTCCAGGGCTGGGGCTGGGCTGTGGCTGGGCCTGGGCTGGGCTGGGGCAGGGCTGGGGCCGGTCTGGGGCAGGGCTGGGGCTGGGGCTGGGGCTGGGTCCAATGCTGGGGCTGGGCTGGGGCAGGACTGGGGCTGGGGCAGGGCTGGGGCCGGGGCTGTGGCTGTGGCTGGGTCTGGGGCAGGGCTGGGGCTTGGGTGGGGCCGGGGCTGGGCTGGGGCTGGGCTGGGGCAGGGCTGGGGCTGCAGCTGGGCTGGGGATTAGGGTGGGGCTGGGCTGGGTTCTGGGCTGGGCCTGGGGCAGGGCTGGGGTAGGGCTGGGGCAGGGCTGGGGCTGCAGCTGGGCTGGGTCTGGGGATAGGGCTGGGCTGGGGCCGGGCTGGGGCTGGGGCTGGGGAAAGGGCTGGGGCCAGAGCTGGTCGGGGCAGGATCCAGGCTGGGGCTGGGTTTGGGGCAGGGCTAGGCTGGGGCTGGGCTGGGGCTGGGGCTGGGGCTGGGTCCAGGGCTGGGGCTGGGCTGAGGCTGGGGCTGGGCTTGGCTGGGGCAGGGCTGGGGCTGGTCTGGGGCCGAGGATGGGGCTGGGGCTGGGGCTGAGTGCAGGGCTAGGCAAGAGCTGGGCCTGGGCCAGGACTGGGGCTGGGGCAGGGGCCGGGGCTAGGGACAGGGCTAGGGCCAGAGCTGGGGCAGGGATGGGTCCGGGCTGGGGCTGGGCTGTGGCTTGGGCTGGGCTGGGGCAGGGCTGGGGCTCGGGCTGGGTCCAGATGTGGGGCTGGGCTGTGGCTGTGGCTGTGGCTGTGGCTGGGGCTGGGGCAAGGGCTAGGGCCAGAGCTGGGGCAGGGCAGGGTCCAGGCTGGGGCTGGGTTCGGGGCAGGGCTAGGCTGTGGCTTGGGCTGGGCTGGGGCAGGGCTGGGGCTGGGGCTGGGTCCAGGGCTGGGGCTGGGTCCAGGGCTGGGGCTGGGATGTGGCTGGGGCTGGGCTGGGCTGGGGCAGAGCTGGGGCTGGTCTGGGGCCGAGGATGCGTCTGGGGCTGGGGCTGAGTGCAGGGCTAGGCAAGAGCTGGGCCTGGGCCAGGACTGGGGCTGGGGCAGGGGCCAGAGCTGGGGCAGGGATGGGTCCGGGCTGGGGCTGGGCTGTGGCTTGGGCTGGGCTGGGGCAGGGCTGGGGCTGGTCTGGGGCCGAGGGTGGGGCTGGGGCTGGGGCTAGGCTGGGGCTGGGGCTGGGTCCAGAGCTGTGGCTGGGCTGTGGCTGTGGCTGTGGCTGGGCTGGGGCAGTGCTGAGGCTGGGCTGGGGCTGGGTCCAGGGCTGGGGCTGGGGCTGGGGCAGGCCTGGGCCTGTGGCTGGGCTGGGGCCGAGCGTGGGGCTGGGGCTGGGCCTGGGGCTGAGGCTGAGGGCAGGGCTGGGCTAGGGCTGGGGCTGGGGCTGGGCTGGGGCTGGGGCTGGGGCTGGGGCAGGGTTGGGGCTGGGCTGTGGCTGTGGCTGGGGAAAGGGCTAGTGCCAGAGCTGGGGCCGGTCTGGGGCAGGGCTGGGGCTGGGGCTGTGTCCAGGGCTGGGGCTGGGCTGTGGCTGGGCCTGGGCTGGGCTGGGGCAGGACTGGGGCCGGTCTGGGGCAGGGCTGGGGCTGGGGCTGGGGCTGGGTCCAATGCTGGGGCTGGGCTGGGGCAGGACTGGGGCTGGGGCAGGGCTGGGGCCGGGGCTGTGGCTGTGGCTGGGTCTGGGGCAGGGCTGGGGCTTGGGTGGGGCCGGGGCTGGGCTGGGGCTGGGCTGGGGCAGGGCTGGGGCTGCAGCTGGGCTGGGGATTAGGGTGGGGCTGGGCTGGGTTCTGGGCTGGGCCTGGGGCAGGGCTGGGGTAGGGCTGGGGCAGGGCTGGGGCTGCAGCTGGGCTGGGTCTGGGGATAGGGCTGGGCGGGGGCCGGGCTGGGGCTGGGGCTGGGGAAAGGGCTGGGGCCAGAGCTGGTCGGGGCAGGATCCAGGCTGGGGCTGGGTTTGGGGCAGGGCTAGGCTGGGGCTGGGCTGGGGCTGGGGCTGGGTCCAGGGCTGGGGCTGGGCTGAGGCTGGGGCTGGGCTTGGCTGGGGCAGGGCTGGGGCTGGTCTGGGGCCGAGGATGGGGCTGGGGCTGGGGCTGAGTGCAGGGCTAGGCAAGAGCTGGGCCTGGGCCAGGACTGGGGCTGGGGCAGGGGCCGGGGCTAGGGACAGGGCTAGGGCCAGAGCTGGGGCAGGGATGGGTCCAGGCTGGGGCTGGGCTGTGGCTTGGGCTGGGCTGGGGCAGGGCTGGGGCTCGGGCTGGGTCCAGATGTGGGGCTGGGCTGTGGCTGTGGCTGTGGCTGTGGCTGGGGCTGGGGCAAGGGCTAGGGCCAGAGCTGGGGCAGGGCAGGGTCCAGGCTGGGGCTGGGTTCGGGGCAGGGCTAGGCTGTGGCTTGGGCTGGGCTGGGGCAGGGCTGGGGCTGGGGCTGGGTCCAGGGCTGGGGCTGGGTCCAGGGCTGGGGCTGGGATGTGGCTGGGGCTGGGCTGGGCTGGGGCAGAGCTGGGGCTGGTCTGGGGCCGAGGATGCGTCTGGGGCTGGGGCTGAGTGCAGGGCTAGGCAAGAGCTGGGCCTGGGCCAGGACTGGGGCTGGGGCAGGGGCCAGAGCTGGGGCAGGGATGGGTCCGGGCTGGGGCTGGGCTGTGGCTTGGGCTGGGCTGGGGCAGGGCTGGGGCTGGTCTGGGGCCGAGGGTGGGGCTGGGGCTGGGGCTAGGCTGGGGCTGGGGCTGGGTCCAGAGCTGTGGCTGGGCTGTGGCTGTGGCTGTGGCTGGGCTGGGGCAGTGCTGAGGCTGGGCTGGGGCTGGGTCCAGGGCTGGGGCTGGGGCTGGGGCAGGCCTGGGCCTGTGGCTGGGCTGGGGCCGAGCGTGGGGCTGGGGCTGGGCCTGGGGCTGAGGCTGAGGGCAGGGCTGGGCTAGGGCTGGGGCTGGGGCTGGGCTGGGGCTGGGGCTGGGGCTGGGGCAGGGTTGGGGCTGGGCTGTGGCTGTGGCTGGGGAAAGGGCTAGTGCCAGAGCTGGGGCCGGTCTGGGGCAGGGCTGGGGCTGGGGCTGGGTCCAGGGCTGGGGCTGGGCTGTGGCTGGGCCTGGGCTGGGCTGGGGCAGGGCTGGGGCCGGTCTGGGGCAGGGCTGGGGCTGGGGCTGGGGCTGGGTCCAATGCTGGGGCTGGGCTGGGGCAGGACTGGGGCTGGGGCAGGGCTGGGGCCGGGGCTGTGGCTGTGGCTGGGTCTGGGGCAGGGCTGGGGCTTGGGTGGGGCCGGGGCTGGGCTGGGGCTGGGCTGGGGCAGGGCTGGGGCTGCAGCTGGGCTGGGGATTAGGGTGGGGCTGGGCTGGGTTCTGGGCTGGGCCTGGGGCAGGGCTGGGGTAGGGCTGGGGCAGGGCTGGGGCTGCAGCTGGGCTGGGTCTGGGGATAGGGCTGGGCGGGGGCCGGGCTGGGGCTGGGGCTGGGGAAAGGGCTGGGGCCAGAGCTGGTCGGGGCAGGATCCAGGCTGGGGCTGGGTTTGGGGCAGGGCTAGGCTGGGGCTGGGCTGGGGCTGGGGCTGGGTCCAGGGCTGGGGCTGGGCTGAGGCTGGGGCTGGGCTTGGCTGGGGCAGGGCTGGGGCTGGTCTGGGGCCGAGGATGGGGCTGGGGCTGGGGCTGAGTGCAGGGCTAGGCAAGAGCTGGGCCTGGGCCAGGACTGGGGCTGGGGCAGGGGCCGGGGCTAGGGACAGGGCTAGGGCCAGAGCTGGGGCAGGGATGGGTCCGCGCTGGGGCTGGGCTGTGGCTTGGGCTGGGCTGGGGCAGGGCTGGGGCTCGGGCTGGGTCCAGATGTGGGGCTGGGCTGTGGCTGTGGCTGTGGCTGTGGCTGGGGCTGGGGCAAGGGCTAGGGCCAGAGCTGGGTCAGGGCAGGGTCCAGGCTGGGGCTGGGTTCGGGGCAGGGCTAGGCTGTGGCTTGGGCTGGGCTGGGGCAGGGCTGGGGCTGGGGCTGGGTCCAGGGCTGGGGCTGGGTCCAGGGCTGGGGCTGGGATGTGGCTGGGGCTGGGCTGGGCTGGGGCAGGGCTGAGGCTGGGCTGGCGCTGGGTCCAGGGCTGGGGCTGGGGCTGGGGCCCGGGCAGGGGCTAGTGCTGGGGCTGGGCTGGGGCAGGGCTGGGGCTGGGGCTGGGCTGGGTGCTGGGCTCGAGCTGGGGCTGGGTCCAGGGGTGGGGCTGGGCTGGGACAGGGCTGGGGCTGGGGCTGGGGCTGGGCTGGGGCTGGGGCTGGGGCCAGGGCAGGGGCTAGTGCTGGGGCTGGGCTGGGGCAGGGCTGGGGCTGGGCTGTGGCAGGACTGGGGCTGGGGCACGGCTGGGGCCGGGGCTGTGGCTGTGGCTGGGTCTCGGGCAGGGCTGGGGCCGGTTCTGGGGCAGGGCTGGAGCTGGGCTGGGGCTGGGGCTGGGCTGAGGGCAAGGCTGGGGCTGGGCTGGGGCCGGGGATGGGCTGGGTTTGGGCTGGGGCAGGGCTGGGGCTGCAGCTGGGCTGGGGATGAGGGTGGGGCTGGGCTGGGTTCTGGGCTGGGCCTGGGGCAGGGCTGGACCCGAGGCTGGGGCAGGGCTGGGGTAGGGCTGGGGCTGGGGCTGGGCTGGGGCAGGGCTGAGTCTGGGGACAGGGCTGGGCTGGGGCTGGGGCCAGGTCTGGGGCTGGGCTGGGGCTGGGGCTGGGGCTGGGGCTGGGGCCAGGGCTGGGGCTAGGGCAGGGCTGGATCCTGGGCTGGAGCTGGGGCTGGGTCCAGGGCTGGGGCTGGTGATGGGGCAGGGCTGGGGCTGGGGCTGGGTCCAGAGCTGGGGCTGGGGCTGGGACCGGGCTAGGCTAGGGCTGGGGTTGGGCTGGGGCCGAGGTTGGGGCTGGGGCTGGGGCTGGGCTGGGGGCAGGGCTGGGCTAGGGCTGGGGCTGGGGCAGGGCTGGGGCTGGGCTGAGGCTGGGCTGGGGCTGGGGCTGGGGCTGGGCTGGGGGCAGGTCTAGGCTAGTGGTGGGGCTGGGGCAGGACTGGGGCTGGGGCTGGGCTGGGGCCGGGGCTGGGGCTCGGCTGGGTCTCGGGCAGGGCTGGGGCCGGGTCTGGGGCGGGGCTGGGGCCAGGCTGGGGCTGGGCCTGGGCTGAGGGCAGGGCTGGGCCTGGTCTGGGCCCGGGACTGGGCTGGGGTAGCGCTGGGGGAGGGATGGGGCCGAGTCTGGGGCCGGGGCTGGGGCCGGGGCTGGGGCAGGGCTGGAACTGGGGTTGGGCTGGGGCCAAGGTTGTGGCTGGGGCTGGGGCTGGGCTGGTGCCGAGGGTGTGGCTGGGGCTGAGGCTGGGGCTGGGGACAGGGCTGGGGCTGGGCTGGGGCTGGGGCTGGGGACAGGGCTTGGGCAGGGCTGGGGATGGGGGCTGGGATGGGGCAGGACTGGAGCTGGGGCTAAGGCAGGGGCCGGGGCTGGGGCTGGGGCAGGGCTGTGGCTGGGGCTGGGCTGGGTTCTGGGCTGGGCTGGGGCGGGGACTGGTGCCAGGGCTGGGGCTGGGGCTGGGAGCAGGGCTGGGCTGGGGCGGGGACTGGAGCCGGGGCTGCCACTGGGGCAGGGTCCAGGACAGGGGCTGGGCTGGGGCTGGGGCTGGGCCGGGGCAGGCCTGGGGCTGGGCTGTGGCTGAGGGCAGGGCTGGGCTTGGGCTGGGGCTGGGGCAGGGCTGTGGCTGGGACTGGAGCCGGGGCTGGGGCCGGGGATGGGAGCAGGGCTGGGCTGGGGCAGGGACTGGAGCCGGGGCTGCCACTGGGGCTGGGTCCAGGGCAGGGGCTGGGCTGGGGCTGAGGGCAGGGCTGGGCTGGGGCTGGGGCTGGGCTGGGTCCAGGGCTGGGGCTGGGGCTGTAACCAAGTCTTGGGCAGGGCTGGGGCTAGGGCTGGGGCTGGGGTTTGGGCCAGGGCTGGGGCTGGGGCTGGGCTGAATCCAGGCCTGGGTCCAGGGCTGGGGCAGGGCTGGGGCTGCGGCTGGGCTGGGGCTGAGGGTGGGGCTGGTCTGGGAGTGGGCCTGGGCAGGGGCTGGGGCTGGGGCCGGGGCAGTGCTGGGGGCAGGGATGGGAGTGGGGCTGGGTAGGGGCTGGGGCTGGGGCAGCACTGGGGCAGGGCTGGAACTGGGGTTGGGCTGGGGCCAAGGTTGGGGCTGGGGCTGGGGCTGGGGCAGGGCTGGGGCTGGTGCTGGGGCTGGGCTGGGGCAGGGCTGGGGCTGGGGCTGGGGCTGGGGCTGGGGCTGGGTGGGGTCCAGGGCTGGGGCTGGGCTGTGGCTGGGGTTGGGCTGGGCTAGGGCTGGGGCAGGGCTGGGTCCGAGGTTGGGGCTGGGCCTTGGGCTGGGGCTGGGCTGGGGCTGGGGCTGGAACCAAGTCTATGGCTGGGCTGGGGCTGGGGCTGGGGCAGGACTGGGGCTGGGGCTGGGCTGGGGCCGGGGCTGGGGGTGGGGCTGGGGCTGGGGCTGGAACCAAGTCTATGGCTGGGCTGGGGCTGGGCTGGGGCAGGACTGGGGCTGGGGCTGGGCTGGGGCCGGGGCTGGGGCAGGGCTGGGGCCAGGCTGGGGCTGGGCGTGGGCTGAGGGCAGGGCTGGGAATGGGGCAGGGCTGGGCTGGGGGTAATGGATGGGGCTGAGGCTGGGGCAGGGCTGGGGCCAGGCTGGGGCTGGGCCTGGACTGAGGGCAGGGCTGGGCCTGGTCTGGGACCGGGACTGGGCTGGGGTAGGGCTGGGGGAGGGACGGGGCCGAGTCTGGGGCCGGGCCTGGGGCTGGGGCAGGGCTGGGGCAGGGCTGGAACTGGGATTGGGCTGGGGCCAAGGTTGTGGCTGGGGCTGGGGCTGGGCTGGTGCCGAGGGTGTGGCTGGGGCTGAGGCTGGGGCTGGGGACAGGGCTGGGGCTGGGCTGGGGCTGGGGCTGGGGACAGGGCTTGGGCAGGGCTGGGGATGGGGGCTGGGATGGGGCAGGACTGGAGCTGGGGCTAAGGCAGGGGCCGGGGCTGGGGCTGGGGCAGGGCTGTGGCTGGGACTGGGCTGGGTTCTGGGCTGGGCTGGGGCAGGGACTGGAGCCAGGGCTGGGGCTGGGGCTGGGAGCAGGGCTGGGCTGGGGCGGGGACTGGAGCCGGGGCTGCCACTGGGGCAGGGTCCAGGGCAGGGGCTGGGCCTGGTCTGGGACCGGGACTGGGCTGGGGTAGGGCTGGGGGAGGGACGGGGCCGAGTCTGGGGCCGGGCCTGGGGCTGGGGCTGGGGCCGGGGCTGGGGCAGGGCTGGGGCAGGGCTGGAACTGGGATTGGGCTGGGGCCAAGGTTGTGGCTGGGGCTGGGGCTGGGCTGGTGCCGAGGGTGTGGCTGGGGCTGAGGCTGGGGCTGGGGACAGGGCTGGGGCTGGGCTGGGGCTGGGGCTGGGGACAGGGCTTGGGCAGGGCTGGGGATGGGGGCTGGGATGGGGCAGGACTGGAGCTGGGGCTAAGGCAGGGGCCGGGGCTGGGGCTGGGGCAGGGCTGTGGCTGGGGCTGGGCTGGGTTCTGGGCTGGGCTGGGGCGGGGACTGGTGCCAGGGCTGGGGCTGGGGCTGGGAGCAGGGCTGGGCTGGGGCGGGGACTGGAGCCGGGGCTGCCACTGGGGCAGGGTCCAGGGCAGGGGCTGGGCTGGGGCTGGGGCTGGGCCGGGGCAGGCCTGGGGCTGGGCTGTGGCTGAAGGCAGGGCTGGGCTTGGGCTGGGGCTGGGGCAGGGCTGTGGCTGGGACTGGAGCCGGGGCTGGGGCCGGGGATGGGAGCAGGGCTGGGCTGGGGCAGGGACTGGAGCCGGGGCTGCCACTGGGGCTGGGTCCAGGGCAGGGGCTGGGCTGGGGCTGAGGGCAGGGCTGGGCTGGGGCTGGGGCTGGGCTGGGTCCAGGGCTGGGGCTGGGGCTGTAACCAAGTCTTGGGCAGGGCTGGGGCTAGGGCTGGGGCTGGGGTTTGGGCCAGGGCTGGGGCTGGGGCTGGGCTGAATCCAGGCCTGGGTCCAGGGCTGGGGCAGGGCTGGGGCTGCGGCTGGGCTGGGGCTGAGGGTGGGGCTGGTCTGGGAGTGGGCCTGGGCAGGGGCTGGGGCTGGGGCCGGGGCAGTGCTCGGGGCAGGGATGGGAGTGGGGCTGGGTAGGGGCTGGGGCTGGGGCAGCACTGGGGCAGGGCTGGAACTGGGGTTGGGCTGGGGCCAAGGTTGGGGCTGGGGCTGGGGCTGGGGCAGGGCTGGGGATGGGGCTGGGGCTGGGCTGGGGTAGGGCTGGGGCTGGGCTGGGGCTGGGGCTGGGCCGGGGCAGGCCTGGGGCTGGGCTGTGGCTGGGGCTGGGCTGGGTTCTGGGCTGGGCTGGGGCAGGGACTGGAGCCAGGGCTGGGGCTGGGGCTGGGAGCAGGGCTGGGCTGGGGCGGGGACTGGAGCCGGGGCTGCCACTGGGGCAGGGTCCAGGGCAGGGGCTGGGCTGGGGCTGGGGCTGGGCCGGGGCAGGCCTGGGGCTGGGCTGGGGCTGAGGGCAGGGCTGGGCTGGGGCTGAGGCTGGGCTGAGGGCAGGGCTGGGCTTGGGCTGGGGCTGGGGCAGGACTGTGGCTGGGACTGGGCTGGGTTCTGGGCTGGGCTGGGGCGGGGACTGGAGCCGGGGCTGGGGCCGGGGATGGGAGCAGGGCTGGGCTGGGGCAGGGACTGGAGCCAGGGATGTCACTGGGGCTGGGTCCAGGGCAGGGGCTGGGCTGGGGCTGAGGGCAGGGCTGGGCTGGGTCTGGGGCTGGGCTGGGTCCAGGGCTGGGGCTGGGGCTGTAACCAAGTCTTGGGCAGGGCTGGGGCTAGGGCTGGGGCTGGGGTTTGGGCCAGGGCTGGGGCTGGGGCTGGGCTGGGTTCTGGGCTGGGCTGGGGCGGGGACTGGAGCCAGGGCTGGGGCTGGGGCTGGGACTGGAGGCCGGGGCTGCCACTGGGGCTGGGTCCAGGCAGGGGCTGGGCTGGGGCTGAGGGCAGGGCTGGGCTGGGGCTGGGGCTGGGCTGAGGGCAGGGCTGGGGCTTGGGCTGGGGCTGGGGTTTGGGCCAGGGCTGTGGCTGGGGCTGGGCTGGGTTCTGGGGCTGGGCTGGGGCGGGGACTGGAGCCGGGGCTGGGGCCGGGGCTGCCACTGGGGCTGGGTCCAGGGCAGGGGCTGGGCTGGGGCTGAGGGCAGGGCTGGGCTGGGGCTGGGGCTCGGCTGGGTCCAGGGCTGGGGCTGGGGCAAGACTGGAGCTGAGGTTGGGCCTGGACTGGGTTCTGGGCTGGGCCTGGGGGAGGGCGCTGGGCCCGTGGCTGGGGCAGGGCTGGGGTAGGGCTAGGGCTGGGGCTGGGGTCGGGGGCTGGGAACAGAGCTGGGACTGAGTTTGGGGCCGGGGCTGGGGCTGGGGGCAGGGGCTGGGCTAGCGCTGGGCTGCGGCCTGGTCTGGGGCTGGGGCTGGGGAAGGGCTGGGGCTGGGCTGGGGCTGGGGCTGGGGGCAGGGATGGGGCTGGGGCTGGGTTGAAGGCTGGGCCAGGGATGGGGCCTCGGCTGGGGCTGGGGCTGGGTGGGGCTGTGCTGGGGCTGGGGCTGGGGCTGGGGCAGGGCTGGGCCTGGGCTGGGACTGGGGCTGGGCTGGGGTAGGGCTGGGGCAGGGAAGGGGCTGGGGACAGGGCTGGGGTGGGGCTGGGCTGGGGCCGGGGATGGGGGCAGAACTAGGCTGGAGGCTGGGCCTTGGCCTGGGGCCGGGTTGGGGGCAGGGCTAGGTGCTGGGGCCTGGGCTCGGCTGGGGCCGGGGCTGGGCTGGGGGCAGGGCTGGGGCCTGAGGGTAGGGCTGGGCTAGGGCTGGGGCTGGGGCAGGGCAGGGGCTGGGCTGGGACCAGGACTGGGCTGGGGCAGGGACTGGGGCAGGTCTGGGGCTGGGGCTGTGGCTGAGGGCAGGGCTGGTCTAGGGCTGGGCCTGGGCTGAGGGCAGGGCTGGGCTAGGGCTGGGGCTGGGCTGAGGGCAGGGCTGGGCTAGGGCTGGGGCTGGGGCAGGGCTGTGGCTGGGGCTGGGCTGGGTTCTGGGATGGGCTGGGGCGGGGACTGGAGCCAAGGCTAAGTCTGGGCTAGGGTCTGGGCTGGGGCCGGGGCTGCGACTGGGGGCTGGGTCCAGGGCAGGGGCTGGGGCTGGGCTGGGGCAGGGCTGGGGCCTGGCTGAGGCTGGGCTGAGGGCATGGCTGGGGGTCACGGCTGGAACCAAGTCTAGGGCTGGGCTGGGGCTGGGTTGGGGCCGGTGCTGAAGCAGGACTGGGCTGGAGGCTCGACTGTGGCTGGGGCTGGGGCTGGGTCCAGGGCTGGGGCTGAGCTGTGGCTGTGGCTGGGCTGGGCTAGGGCTGGGTCTGGGCTGGGCTGGGCTGGGGTTGAGGGTGGGGCTGGGGCTGGGACTGAGGGCAGGGCTGGGCTAGGGCTGGGGCTGGGCTGGGGCAGGGCTGTGGCTGGGGCAGGGGTGGGGGCTGGAACAAGGTTGGGCTAGGGCTGGGCTGGGGCTGGGGCTGGGGCCAGGGGTGAGGCTGTGCTGGGGGCTGGGCTGGGGCTGGGCTGAATCTGGGCTGAGGGCAGGGCTGGGCTAGGTCTAGGGCTGGGGCAGGGCTGGGGCTGGGGAAGGGCTGGGGCAGGGCTTGGGCAGGACTGGGGCTGGGGCTGGGCTGGGGCTGGGGCCTGAGGGTAGGGCTGGGCTAGGGCTGGGGCTGGGGCAAGGCAGGGGGCTGGGCTGGGTCCAGGACTGGGCTGGGGCAGGGACTGGGGAAGGTCTGGGTCTGGGGCTGTGGCTGAGGGCAGGGCTGGTCTAGGGCTGGGCCTGGGCTGAGGTCAGGGCTGGGCTGGGGCTGGGGCTGGGCTGAGGGCAGGGGCTGGGCTAGGGCTGGGGCTGGGGCAGGGCTGGGGCTGGGGCTGGGCTGGGGCAGGGCAGGGGCTGGGCTGGGGCTGGGCTGGGGGTGGGGCTGGGCTGGGGCAGGGCTGGGGCAGGGCTTGGGCTGGGCAGGGGCTGGGCTGGGGTTTGAGGGTGGGGCTGGGGCTGGGGCTGGGTCTGAGGGCAGGTCTGAGCTGGGGCTGGGGCTGGGGCTGGGTCCTGGGCTGTGGCTGGGTTGTGGCTGGGGCTGGGCTGGCGCAGGGCTGTGGCTGGGGCAGGGTGGGGGCTGGAACAGGGCTGGGCTAGGGCTGGGCTGGGGCTGGGGCCAGGTGTGGGGCTGTGCTGGGGGCTGGGCTGGGGCCAGGGCTGGGGCCGAGGCTGAGGGCAGGGCTGGGCTAGGTCTAGGGCTGGGGCAGGGCTGGGGCCGGGGCTTAGGCTGGGCTGGGTTCTGGGCTGGGGTGGGAACCAAGTCTATGGCTGGGCTGGGGCTGGGACCAGGGCTGGGGCTGGGGATGGGGCTGGGGCAGGTCTGGGGGCAGGGATGGGAGTGGGGCTGGGCAGGGGCCGGGGCTGGGCTGGGGCTGAGGGGTGGGGCTGTGCTGGGGCTGGGGCCGGGTCTGGGGCTGTGCTGGGGCTGGGGCTGGGCTGGGGTCCAGGGTGGGGATGGGGCTGGGCTGGGGGCAGGGCTGGGGCTGGGTTAGGGCTGGGGCTGGTTCCAGGGCAGGGGCTGGCCTGGGGGCTGGGGCTGGGGCTGGCGCAGGGGCTGGTGTTGGGGCTGGGGCTGGGGCTGGACTGGGGCTGGGGCTGGGGCCAGGGCTGGGGGCTGGGCGGTGGCTGGGGCTGAGGGTAGGTCTGGGCTAGGGCTGGGGCTGGGGAAGGGCTGGGGCAGGGCTTGGGCAGGACTGGGGCTGGGGCTGGGGCTGGGGAAGGGCTGGGGCAGGGCTTGGGCAGGACTGGGGCTGGGGCTGGGCTGGGGCTGGGGCTGAGGGCAGGTCTGGGCTGGGGCTCGGGCTGGGGGCTGGGTCCTGGGCTGTGGCTGGGTTGTGGCTGGGGCTGGGCTGGGGCAGGGCTGTGGCTGGGGGCAGGGTGGGGGCTGGAACAGGGCTGGGCTAGGGCTGGGCTGGGGCTGGGGCTGGGGCCAGGGGTGGGGCTGTGCTTGGGGCTGGGCTGGGGCTGGGCTGAGGCTGGGCTGAGGGCAGGGCTGGGCTAGGTCTAGGGCTGGGGCAGGGCTGGGGGCCGGGGCTGAGGCTGGGCTGGGTTCTGGGCTGGGGCGGGAACCAAGTCTATGGCTGGGCTGGGGCTGGGACCAGGCGGGGGCTGGGGCTGGGGATGGGGCAGGTCTGTGGGCAGGGATGGGAGTGGGGGCTTTGCAGGGGCCAAGGCTGGGGCCGGGGGTGAAGCTGGGGCTGGGGCAGGGCTGGGCTAGAGCTGGGCTGGGGCCGGGGCTGCGGCTGGGGCTTGGTCCAGGGCTGGGCTGGGCTGGGGCTGGGTCCAGGGCTGGGGCATGGTTGGGGCTGGGGCTGGGCTGGGGCTGGGTCCCTGGGCTGTGGCTGGGTTGTGGCTGGGGCTGGGCTGGGGCAGGGCTGTGGCTGGGGCAGGGTGGGGGCTGGAACAGGGGCTGGGCTAGGGCTGGGCTGGGGCTGGGGCTGGGGCCAGGGGTGGGGCTGTGCTGGGGGCTGGGCTGGGGCTGGGCTGAGGCTGGGCTGAGGGCAGGGCTGGGCTAGGGCTGGGGCTGGGGCAGGGCTGGGGCTGGGGCTGGGCTGGGGCAGGGCAGGGGCTGGGCTGGGGCTGGGCTGGGGCTGGGGCTGGGCTGGGGCAGGGCTGGGGCAGGGGCTTGGGCTGGGCAGAGGCTGGGCTGGGGTTGAGGGTGGGGGCTGGGGCTGGGGCTGGGGCTGAGGGCAGGTCTGAGCTGGGGCTGGGGCTGGGGCTGGGTCCTGGGCTGTGGGCTGGGTTGTGGCTGGGGCTGGGCTGGCGCAGGGCTGTGGCTGGGGCAGGGTTGGGGCTGGAACAGGGCTGGGCTAGGGCTGGGCTGGGGCTGGGGCTGGGGCCAGGGGTGGGGCTGTGCTGGGGGCTGGGCTGGGCCAGGGCTGGGGCCGAGGCTGAGGGGCAGGGCTGGGCTAGGTCTAGGGCTGGGGCAGGGCTGGGGCCGGGGCTTAGGCTGGGCTGGGTTCTGGGCTGGGGCGGGGAACCAAGTCTATGGCTGGGCTGGGGCTGGGACCAGGCAGGGGCTGGGCCTGGGGCTGGGGCAGGTCTGGGGGCAGGGATGGGAGTGGGGCTGGGCAGGGGCCGGGGCTGGGGGCCGGGGGGTGAAGCTGGGGCTGGGGCAGGGCTGGGCTAGAGCTGGGCTGGGGCCGGGGCTGCGGCTGGGGCTTGGTCCAGGGCTGGGCTGGGCTGGGGCTGGGTCCAGGGCTGGGGCATGGTTGAGGCTGGGGCTGTTCTGGGGCAGGGCTCGGGCTGGGCTGGGGCTGGGTCCAGGGCAGGGGCTGGGATAGGGCCCGAGGCTGGGGCTGGGCTGGGGCAGGGCTGGGGCTGGGGCTGGGTCGAGGGCTGGGGCTGGGCTATGGCTGGGACTGGGCTGGGGCAGGGCTGGGGCTGGGGCTGGGCTGGGGCTGAGGGTGGGGCTGTGCTGGGGCTGGGGCTGGGGCTGGGGCAGGGCTGGGCCTGGGCTGGGACTGGGGATGGGCTGGGGTAGGGCTGGGGCAGGGAAGGGGCTGGGGACAGGGCTGGGGCGGGGCTGGGGCCAAGTCTGGGGGCCGGGGATGCGGCCAAGACTGGGGCAGGGCTGGGGCTGGGCTAGGGCTGGGCTGGGGCTGGGGCTGGGGCTGGGGCAGGGCTGGGGCAGGGCTTGGGCTGGCAGGGGCTGGGCTGGGGTTGAGGGTGGGGGCTGGGTCTAGGGCTGGGCCTGGGCTGAGGGCAGGGCTGGGCTAGGGCTGGGGCTGGGCTGGGTTCTGGGATGGGCTGGGGCGGGGACTGGAGCCAAGGCTAAGTCTGGGCTAGGGTCTGGGCTGGGGCCGGGGGCTGCGACTGGGGCTGGGTCCAGGGCAGGGGCTGGGGCTGGGCTGGGGCAGGGCTGGGGCCTGGCTGAGGCTGGGCTGAGGGCATGGCTGGGGTCAGGGCTGGAACCAAGTCTAGGGCTGGGCTGGGGCTGGGTTGGGGCCGGTGCTGAAGCAGGACTGGGCTGGAGGCTCGACTGTGGCTGGGGCTGGGCTGGGTCCAGGGCTGGGGCTGGGCTGTGGCTGTGGCTGGGCTGGGCTAGGGCTGGGTCTGGGCTGGGCTGGGCTGGGGTTGAGGGTGGGGCTGGGGCTGGGACTGAGGGCAGGGCTGGGCTAGGGCTGGGGCTGGGGCTGGGTCCTGGGCTGTGGCTGGGTTGTGGCTGGGGCTGGGCTGGCGCAGGGCTGTGGCTGGGGCAGGGTGGGGGCTGGAACAGGGCTGGGCTAGGGCTGGGCTGGGGCTGGGGCCAGGTGTGGGGCTGTGCTGGGGGCTGGGCTGGGCCAGGGCTGGGGCCGAGGCTGAGGGCAGGGCTGGGCTAGGTCTAGGGCTGGGGCAGGGCTGGGGCCGGGGCTTAGGCTGGGCTGGGTTCTGGGCTGGGGTGGGAACCAAGTCTATGGCTGGGCTGGGGCTGGGACCAGGCTGGGGCTGGGGATGGGGCTGGGGCAGGTCTGGGGGCAGGGATGGGAGTGGGGCTGGGCAGGGGCCGGGGCTGGGCTGGGGCTGAGGGTGGGGCTGTGCTGGGGCTGGGGCCGGGTCTGGGGCTGTGCTGGGGCTGGGGCTGGGCTGGGTCCAGGGTGGGGATGGGGCTGGGCTGGGGGCAGGGCTGGGGCTGGGTGGTGGCTGGGGCTGGGGCTGAGGGCAGGTCTGAGCTGGGGCTGGGGCTGGGGCTGGGTCCAGGGTGGGGATGGGGCTGGGCTGGGGGCAGGGCTGGGGCTGGGCGGTGGCTGGGGCTGGGCAGGGTCTGGGTTAGGGCTGGGGCTGGGTCCAGGGCAGGGGCTGGGCTGGGGCTGGGGCTGGGCAGGGTCTGGGTTAGGGCTGGGGCTGGGTCCAGGGCAGGGGCTGGGCTGGGGCTGGGGCTGGGCTGGGGCCAGGGCTGGGGCTGGGCGGTGGCTGGGGCTGAGGGCAGGGCTGGGCTAGGGCTGGGCTGGGGCTGGGGCTGGGGCCAGGGGTGGGGCTGTGCTGGGGGCTGGGCTGGGGCTGGGCTGAGGCTGGGCTGAGGGCAGGGCTGGGCTAGGGCTGGGGCTGGGGCAGGGCTGGGGCTGGGGCTGGGGCTGGGGCAGGGCTGGGCCTGGGCTGGGACTGGGGATGGGCTGGGGTAGGGTTGGGGCAGGGAAGGGTCTGGGGACAGGGCTGGGGCGGGGCTGGGGCCAAGTCTGGGGCCGGGGATGGGGCTTGACTGGGGCAGGGCTGGGGCTGGGCTAGGGCTGGGCTGGGGCTGGGGCTGGGCTGGGGCAGGGCTGGGGCAGGGCTTGGGGTGGGCAGGGGCTGAGCTGGGGTTGAGGGTGGGGCTGGGGCTGGGGCTGGGGCTGAGGGCAGGTCTGAGCTGGGGCTGGGGCTGGGGCTGGGTCCAGGGTGGGGAAGGGGCTGGGCTGGGGGCAGGGCTGGGGCTGGGCGGTGGCTGGGGCTGGGCAGGGTCTGGGTTAGGGCTGGGGCTGGGTCCAGGGCAGGGGCTGGGCTGGGACTGGGGCTGGGCAGGGTCTGGGTTAGGGCAGGGGCTGGGTCCAGGGCAGGGGCTGGGCTGGGGCTGGGGCTGGGGAAGGGCTGGGGCAGGGCTTGGGCAGGACTGGGGCTGGGGCTGGGCTAGGGCTGGGGCTGAGAGCAGGTCTGGGCTAGGGCTGGGGCTGGGGAAGGGCTGGGGCAGGGCTTGGGCAGGACTGGGGCTGGGGCTGGGCTGGGGCTGGGGCTGAGGGCAGGTCTGGGCTAGGGCTGGGGCTGGGGAAGGGCTGGGGGAGGGCTGGGCCTGGGCTGGGACTGGGGCTGGGCTGGGGTAGGGCTGGGGCAGGGAAGGGGCTGGGGACAGGGCTGGGGTGGGGCTGGGCTGGGGCCGGGGATGGGGCAGAACTAGGCTGGAGGCTGGGCCTTGGCCTGGGGCCGGGTTGGGGGCAGGGCTAGGTGCTGGGGCCTGGGCTCGGCTGGGGCCGGGGCTGGGCTGGGGGCAGGGCTGGGGCCTGAGGGTAGGGCTGGGCTAGGGCTGGGGCTGGGGCAGGGCAGGGGCTGGGCTGGGACCAGGACTGGGCTGGGGCAGGGACTGGGGCTGGTCTGGGGCTGGGGCTGTGGCTGAGGGCAGGGCTGGTCTAGGGCTGGGCCTGGGCTGAGGGCAGGGCTGGGCTAGGGCTGGGGCTGGGCTGGGTTCTGGGATGGGCTGGGGCGGGGACTGGAGCCAAGGCTAAGTCTGGGCTAGGGTCTGGGCTGGGGGCCGGGGCTGCGACTGGGGCTGGGTCCAGGGCAGGGGCTGGGGCTGGGCTGGGGCAGGGCTGGGGCCTGGCTGAGGCTGGGCTGAGGGCATGGCTGGGGTCAGGGCTGGAACCAAGTCTAGGGCTGGGCTGGGGCTGGGTTGGGGGCCGGTGCTGAAGCAGGACTGGGCTGGAGGCTCGACTGTGGCTGGGGCTGGGCTGGGTCCAGGGCTGGGGCTGGGCTGTGGCTGTGGCTGGGCTGGGCTAGGGCTGGGTCTGGGCTGGGCTGGGCTGGGGTTGAGGGTGGGGCTGGGGCTGGGACTGAGGGCAGGGCTGGGCTAGGGCTGGGGCTGGGGCTGGGTCCTGGGCTGTGGCTGGGTTGTGGCTGGGGCTGGGCTGGCGCAGGGCTGTGGCTGGGGCAGGGTGGGGGCTGGAACAGGGCTGGGCTAGGGCTGGGCTGGGGCTGGGGCCAGGTGTGGGGCTGTGCTGGGGGCTGGGCTGGGCCAGGGCTGGGGCCGAGGCTGAGGGCAGGGCTGGGCTAGGTCTAGGGCTGGGGCAGGGCTGGGGCCGGGGCTTAGGCTGGGCTGGGTTCTGGGCTGGGGTGGGAACCAAGTCTATGGCTGGGCTGGGGCTGGGACCAGGCTGGGGCTGGGGATGGGGCTGGGGCAGGTCTGGGGGCAGGGATGGGAGTGGGGCTGGGCAGGGGCCGGGGCTGGGCTGGGGCTGAGGGTGGGGCTGTGCTGGGGCTGGGGCCGGGTCTGGGGCTGTGCTGGGGCTGGGGCTGGGCTGGGTCCAGGGTGGGGATGGGGCTGGGCTGGGGGCAGGGCTGGGGCTGGGTGGTGGCTGGGGCTGGGCAGGGGCTGGGTTAGGGCTGGGGCTGGTTCCAGGGCAGGGGCTGGCCTGGGGCTGGGGCTGGGCTGGCGCAGGGCTGGTGCTGGGGCTGGGGCTGGACTGGGGCTGGGGCTGGGGCCAGGGCTGGGGCTGGGCGGTGGCTGGGGCTGAGGGTAGGTCTGGGCTAGGGCTGGGGCTGGGGAAGGGCTGGGGCAGGGCTTGGGCAGGACTGGGGCTGGGGCTGGGGCTGGGGAAGGGCTGGGGCAGGGCTTGGGGCTGGGGCTGGGGCTGAGGGCAGGTCTGGGCTGGGGCTCGGGCTGGGGCTGGGTCCTGGGCTGTGGCTGGGTTGTGGCTGGGGCTGGGCTGGGGCAGGGCTGTGGCTGGGGCAGGGTGGGGGCTGGAACAGGGCTGGGCTAGGGCTGGGCTGGGGCTGGGGCTGGGGCCAGGGGTGGGGCTGTGCTTGGGGCTGGGCTGGGGCTGGGCTGAGGCTGGGCTGAGGGCAGGGCTGGGCTAGGTCTAGGGCTGGGGCAGGGCTGGGGCCGGGGCTGAGGCTGGGCTGGGTTCTGGGCTGGGGCGGGAACCAAGTCTATGGCTGGGCTGGGGCTGGGACCAGGCGGGGGCTGGGGCTGGGGATGGGGCAGGTCTGTGGGCAGGGATGGGAGTGGGGCTTTGCAGGGGCCAAGGCTGGGGCCGGGGGTGAAGCTGGGGCTGGGGCAGGGCTGGGCTAGAGCTGGGCTGGGGCCGGGGCTGCGGCTGGGGCTTGGTCCAGGGCTGGGCTGGGCTGGGGCTGGGTCCAGGGCTGGGGCATGGTTGGGGCTGGGGCTGGGCTGGGGCTGGGTCCTGGGCTGTGGCTGGGTTGTGGCTGGGGCTGGGCTGGGGCAGGGCTGTGGCTGGGGCAGGGTGGGGGCTGGAACAGGGCTGGGCTAGGGCTGGGCTGGGGCTGGGGCTGGGGCCAGGGGTGGGGCTGTGCTGGGGGCTGGGCTGGGGCTGGGCTGAGGCTGGGCTGAGGGCAGGGCTGGGCTAGGGCTGGGGCTGGGGCAGGGCTGGGGCTGGGGCTGGGCTGGGGCAGGGCAGGGGCTGGGCTGGGGCTGGGCTGGGGCTGGGGCTGGGCTGGGGCAGGGCTGGGGCAGGGCTTGGGGCTGGGCAGGGGCTGGGCTGGGGGTTGAGGGTGGGGCTGGGGCTGGGGCTGGGGCTGAGGGCAGGTCTGAGCTGGGGCTGGGGCTGGGGCTGGGTCCTGGGCTGTGGCTGGGTTGTGGCTGGGGCTGGGCTGGCGCAGGGCTGTGGCTGGGGCAGGGTTGGGGCTGGGGCAGGGCTGGGCCTGGGCTGGGACTGGGGATGGGCTGGGGTAGGGTTGGGGCAGGGAAGGGTCTGGGGACAGGGCTGGGGCGGGGCTGGGGCCAAGTCTGGGGCCGGGGATGGGGCCAAGACTGGGGCAGGGCTGGGGCTGGGCTAGGGCTGGGCTGGGGCTGGGGCTGGGCTGGGGCAGGGCTGGGGCAGGGCTTGGGGTGGGCAGGGGCTGAGCTGGGGTTGAGGGTGGGGGCTGGGGCTGGGGCTGGGGCTGAGGGCAGGTCTGAGCTGGGGCTGGGGCTGGGGCTGGGTCCAGGGTGGGGAAGGGGCTGGGCTGGGGGGCAGGGCTGGGGCTGGGCGGTGGCTGGGGCTGGGCAGGGTCTGGGTTAGGGCTGGGGCTGGGTCCAGGGCAGGGGCTGGGCTGGGACTGGGGCTGGGCAGGGTCTGGGTTAGGGCAGGGGCTGGGTCCAGGGCAGGGGCTGGGCTGGGGCTGGGGCTGGGGAAGGGCTGGGGCAGGGCTTGGGCAGGACTGGGGCTGGGGCTGGGCTAGGGCTGGGGCTGAGAGCAGGTCTGGGCTAGGGCTGGGGCTGGGGAAGGGCTGGGGCAGGGCTTGGGCAGGACTGGGGCTGGGGCTGGGCTGGGGCTGGGGCTGAGGGCAGGTCTGGGCTAGGGCTGGGGCTGGGGAAGGGCTGGGGGAGGGCTGGGCCTGGGCTGGGACTGGGGCTGGGCTGGGGTAGGGCTGGGGCAGGGAAGGGGCTGGGGACAGGGCTGGGGTGGGGCTGGGCTGGGGCCGGGGATGGGGCAGAACTAGGCTGGAGGCTGGGCCTTGGCCTGGGGCCGGGTTGGGGGCAGGGCTAGGTGCTGGGGCCTGGGCTCGGCTGGGGCCGGGGCTGGGCTGGGGGCAGGGCTGGGGCCTGAGGGTAGGGCTGGGCTAGGGCTGGGGCTGGGGCAGGGCAGGGGCTGGGCTGGGACCAGGACTGGGCTGGGGCAGGGACTGGGGCTGGTCTGGGGCTGGGGCTGTGGCTGAGGGCAGGGCTGGTCTAGGGCTGGGCCTGGGCTGAGGGCAGGGCTGGGCTAGGGCTGGGGCTGGGCTGGGTTCTGGGATGGGCTGGGGCGGGGACTGGAGCCAAGGCTAAGTCTGGGCTAGGGTCTGGGCTGGGGCCGGGGCTGCGACTGGGGCTGGGTCCAGGGCAGGGGCTGGGGCTGGGCTGGGGCAGGGCTGGGGCCTGGCTGAGGCTGGGCTGAGGGCATGGCTGGGGTCAGGGCTGGAACCAAGTCTAGGGCTGGGCTGGGGCTGGGTTGGGGCCGGTGCTGAAGCAGGACTGGGCTGGAGGCTCGACTGTGGCTGGGGCTGGGCTGGGTCCAGGGCTGGGGCTGGGCTGTGGCTGTGGCTGGGCTGGGCTAGGGCTGGGTCTGGGCTGGGCTGGGCTGGGGTTGAGGGTGGGGCTGGGGCTGGGACTGAGGGCAGGGCTGGGCTAGCGGGCTGGGGCTGGGGCAGGGCTGGGGCTGGGGCTGGGCTGGGGCAGGGCAGGGGCTGGGCTGGGGCTGGGCTGGGGCAGGGCTGGGGCAGGGCTTGGGCTGGGCAGGGGCTGGGCTGGGGTTGAGGGTGGGGCTGGGGCTGGGGCTGGGTCTGAGGGCAGGTCTGAGCTGGGGCTGGGGCTGGGGCTGGGTCCTGGGCTGTGGCTGGGTTGTGGCTGGGGCTGGGCTGGGGCAGGGCTGTGGCTGGGGCAGGGTGGGGGCTGGAACAGGGCTGGGCTAGGGCTGGGCTGGGGCTGGGGCCAGGGGTGGGGCTGTGCTGGGGGCTGGGCTGGGCCAGGGCTGGGGCCGAGGCTGAGGGCAGGGCTGGGCTAGGTCTAGGGCTGGGGCAGGGCTGGGGCCGGGGCTTAGGCTGGGCTGGGTTCTGGGCTGGGGTGGGAACCAAGTCTATGGCTGGGCTGGGGCTGGGACCAGGCTGGGGCTGGGGATGGGGCTGGGGCAGGTCTGGGGGCAGGGATGGGAGTGGGGCTGGGCAGGGGCCGGGGCTGGGCTGGGGGCTGAGGGTGGGGCTGTGCTGGGGCTGGGGCCGGGTCTGGGGCTGTGCTGGGGCTGGGGCTGGGCTGGGTCCAGGGTGGGGATGGGGCTGGGCTGGGGGCAGGGCTGGGGCTGGGTGGTGGCTGGGGCTGGGCAGGGGCTGGGTTAGGGCTGGGGCTGGGTCCAGGGCAGGGGCTGGCCTGGGGCTGGGACTGGGCTGGCGCAGGGCTGGTGCTGGGGCTGGGGCTGGACTGGGGCTGGGGCTGGGGCCAGGGCTGGGGCTGGGCGGTGGCTGGGTCTGAGGGTAGGTCTGGGCTAGGGCTGGGGCTGGGGAAGGGCTGGGGCAGGGCTTGGGCAGGACTGGGGCTGGGGCTGGGCTGGGGCTGGGGCTGAGGGCAGGGCTGGGCTAGGGCTTGGGGCTGGGGAAGGGCTGGGGCAGGGCTTGGGCAGGACTGGGGCTGGGGGCTGGGCTGGGGCTGGGGCTGAGGGCAGGTCTGGGCTGGGGCTCGGGGCTGGGGCTGGGTCCTGGGCTGGGGCTGGGTTGTGGCTGGGGCTGGGCTGGGGCAGGGCTGGGGCCGGGGCTGAGGCTGGGCTGGGTTCTGGGCTGGGGCGGGAACCAAGTCTATGGCTGGGCTGGGGCTGGGACCCAGGCGGGGGCTGGGGCTGGGGATGGGGCAGGTCTGTGGGCAGGGATGGGAGTGGGGCTGTGCAGGGGCCAAGGCTGGGGGCCGGGGGTGAAGCTGGGGCTGGGGCAGGGCTGGGCTAGAGCTGGGCTGGGGCCGGGGCTGCGGCTGGGGCTTGGTCCAGGGCTGGGCTGGGCTGGGGCTGGGTCCAGGGCTGGGGCATGGTTGGGGCTGGGGCTGGGCTGGGGCTGGGTCCTGGGCTGTGGCTGGGTTGTGGCTGGGGCTGGGCTGGGGCAGGGCTGTGGCTGGGGCAGGGTGGGGGCTGGAACAGGGTTGGGCTAGGGCTGGGCTGGGGCTGGGGCTGGGGCCAGGGGTGGGGCTGTGCTGGGGGCTGGGCTGGGGCTGGGCTGAGGCTGGGCTGAGGGCAGGGCTGGGCTAGGGCTGGGGCTGGGGCAGGGCTGGGGCTGGGGCTGGGGCTGGGGCAGGGCAGGGGCTGGGCTGGGGCTGGGCTGGGGCTGGGGCTGGGCTGGGGCAGGGCTGGGGCAGGGCTTGGGCTGGGCAGGGGCTGGGCTGGGGTTGAGGGTGGGGCTGGGGGCTGGGGCTGGGGCTGAGGGCAGGTCTGAGCTGGGGCTGGGGCTGGGGCTGGGTCCTGGGCTGTGGCTGGGTTGTGGCTGGGGCTGGGCTGGCGCAGGGCTGTGGCTGGGGCAGGGTTGGGGCTGGAACAGGGCTGGGCTAGGGCTGGGCTGGGGCTGGGGCTGGGGCCAGGGGTGGGGCTGTGCTGGGGGCTGGGCTGGGCCAGGGCTGGGCCGAGGCTGAGGGCAGGGCTGGGCTAGGTCTAGGGCTGGGGCAGGGCTGGGGCCGGGGCTGAGGCTGGGCTGGGTTCTGGGCTGGGGCGGGAACCAAGTCTATGGCTGGGCTGGGGCTGGGACCAGGCAGGGGCTGGGCCTGGGGCTGGGGCAGGTCTGGGGGCAGGGATGGGAGTGGGGCTGGGCAGGGGCCGGGGCTGGGGCCGGGGGGTGAAGCTGGGGCTGGGGCAGGGCTGGGCTAGAGCTGGGCTGGGGCCGGGGCTGCGGCTGGGGCTTGGTCCAGGGCTGGGCTGGGCTGGGGCTGGGTCCAGGGCTGGGGCATGGTTGGGGCTGGGGCTGTTCTGGGGCAGGGCTCGGGCTGGGCTGGGGCTGGGTCCAGGGCAGGGGCTGGGCTAGGCCCGAGGCTGGGGCTGGGCTGGGGCAGGGCTGGGGCTGGGGCTGGGTCGAGGGCTGGGGCTGGGCGGTGGCTGGGACTGGGCTGGGGCAGGGCTGGGGCTGGGGCTGGGCTGGGGCTGAGGGTGGGGCTGTGCTGGGGCTGGGGCTGGGGCTGGGGCAGGGCTGGGCCTGGGCTGGGACTGGGGATGGGCTGGGGTAGGGTTGGGGCAGGGAAGGGGCTGGGGACAGGGCTGGGGCGGGGCTGGGGCCAAGTCTGGGGCCGGGGATGGGGCCAAGACTGGGGCAGGGCTGGGGCTGGGCTAGGGCTGGGCTGGGGCTGGGGCTGGGCTGGGGCAGGGCTGGGGCAGGGCTTGGGCTGGGCAGGGGCTGGGCTGGGGTTGAGGGTGGGGCTGGGGCTGGGGCTGGGGCTGAGGGCAGGTCTGAGCTGGGGCTGGGGCTGGGGCTGGGTCCAGGGTGGGGATGGGGCTGGGCTGGGGGCAGGGCTGGGGCTGGGCGGTGGCTGGGGCTGGGCAGGGTCTGGGTTAGGGCTGGGGCTGGGTCCAGGGCAGGGGCTGGGCTGGGGCTGGGGCTGGGCAGGGTCTGGGTTAGGGCAGGGGCTGGGTCCAGGGCAGGGGCTGGGCTGGGGCTGGGGCTGGGCTGGGGCCAGGGCTGGGGGGCTGGGCGGTGGCTGGGGCTGAGGGCAGGTCTGGGCTAGGGCTGGGGCTGGGGAAGGGCTGGGGCAGGGCTTGGGCAGGTCTGGGGCTGGGGCTGGGCTAGGGCTGGGGCTGAGGGCAGGTCTGGGCTAGGGCTGGGGCTGGGGAAGGGCTGGGGCAGGGCTTGGGTAGGACTGGGGCTGGGGCTGGGCTAGGGCTGGGGCTGAGGGCAGGTCTGGGCTAGGGCTGGGGCTGGGGAAGGGCTGGGCCTGGGCTGGGACTGGGGATGGGCTGGGGTAGGGCTGGGGCAGGGAAGGGGCTGGGGACAGGGCTGGGGCGGGGCTGGGGCCAAGTCTGGGGCCGGGGATGCGGCCAAGACTGGGGCAGGGCTGGGGCTGGGCTAGGGCTGGGCTGGGGCTGGGGCTGGGCTGGGGCAGGGCTGGGGCAGGGCTTGGGCTGGGCAGGGGCTGGGCTGGGGTTGAGGGTGGGGCTGGGGCTGGGGCTGGGGCTGAGGGCAGGTCTGAGCTGGGGCTGGGGCTGGGGCTGGGTCCAGGGTGGGGATGGGGCTGGGCTGGGGGCAGGGCTGGGGCTGGGCGGTGGCTGGGGCTGGGCAGGGTCTGGGTTAGGGCTGGGGGCTGGGTCCAGGGCAGGGGCTGGGCTGGGGCTGGGGCTGGGCAGGGTCTGGGTTAGGGCTGGGGCTGGGTCCAGGGCAGGGGCTGGGCTGGGGCTGGGGCTGGGCTGGGGCCAGGGCTGGGGCTGGGCGGTGGCTGGGGCTGAGGGCAGGGCTGGGCTAGGGCTGGGCTGGGGCTGGGGCTGGGGCCAGGGGTGGGGCTGTGCTGGGGGCTGGGCTGGGGCTGGGCTGAGGCTGGGCTGAGGGCAGGGCTGGGCTAGGGCTGGGGCTGGGGCAGGGCTGGGGCTGGGGGCTGGGCTGGGGCAGGGCAGGGGCTGGGCTGGGGCTGGGCTGGGGGTGGGGCTTGGCTGGGGCAGGGCTGGGGCAGGGCTTGGGGTGGGCAGGGGCTGGGCTGGGGTTGAGGGTGGGGCTGGGGCTGGGGCTGGGGCTGAGGGCAGGTCTGAGCTGGGGCTGGGGCTGGGGCTGGGTCCTGGGCTGTGGCTGGGTTGTGGCTGGGGCTGGGCTGGCGCAGGGCTGTGGCTGGGGCAGGGTTGGGGCTGGAACAGGGCTGGGCTAGGGCTGGGCTGGGGCTGGGGCTGGGGCCAGGGGGTGGGGCTGTGCTGGGGGCTGGGCTGGGCCAGGGCTGGGGCCGAGGCTGAGGGCAGGGCTGGGCTAGGTCTAGGGCTGGGGCAGGGCTGGGGCCGGGGCTGAGGCTGGGCTGGGTTCTGGGCTGGGGCGGGAACCAAGTCTATGGCTGGGCTGGGGGCTGGGACCAGGCAGGGGCTGGGCCTGGGGCTGGGGCAGGTTTGGGGGCAGGGATGGGAGTGGGGCTGGGCAGGGGCCGGGGCTGGGGCCGGGGGTGAAGCTGGGGCTGGGGGCAGGGCTGGGCTAGAGCTGGGCTGGGGCCGGGGCTGCGGCTGGGGCTTGGTCCAGGGCTGGGCTGGGCTGGGGCTGGGTCCAGGGCTGGGGCATGGTTGGGGCTGGGGCTGTTCTGGGGCAGGGCTCGGGCTGGGCTGGGGCTGGGTCCAGGGCAGGGGCTGGGCTAGGCCCGAGGCTGGGGCTGGGCTGGGGCAGGGCTGGGGCTGGGGCTGGGTCGAGGGCTGGGGCTGGGCGGTGGCTGGGACTGGGCTGGGGCAGGGCTGGGGCTGGGGCTGGGCTGGGGCTGAGGGTGGGGCTGTGCTGGGGCTGGGGCTGGGGCTGGGGCAGGGCTGGGCTGGGCTGGGACTGGGGATGGGGCTGGGGTAGGGTTGGGGCAGGGAAGGGGCTGGGGACAGGGCTGGGGCGGGGCTGGGGCCAAGTCTGGGGGCCGGGGATGGGGCCAAGACTGGGGCAGGCTGGGGGCTGGGCTAGGGCTGGGCTGGGGCTGGGGCTGGGCTGGGGCAGGGCTGGGGCAGGGCTTGGGCTGGGCAGGGGCTGGGCTGGGGTTGAGGGTGGGGGCTGGGGCTGGGGCTGGGGCTGAGGGCAGGTCTGAGCTGGGGCTGGGGCTGGGGCTGGGTCCAGGGTGGGGATGGGGCTGGGCTGGGGGCAGGGCTGGGGCTGGGCGGTGGCTGGGGCTGAGGGCAGGTCTGGGCTAGGGCTGGGGCTGGGGAAGGGCTGGGGCAGGGCTTGGGCAGGACTGGGGCTGGGGCAGGGCTAGGGCTGGGGCTGAGGGCAGGTCTGGGCTAGGGCTGGGGCTGGGGAAGGGCTGGGGCAGGGCTTGGGTAGGACTGGGGGGCTGGGGCTGGGCTAGGGCTGGGGCTGGGGAAGGGCTGGGGCAGGGCTTGGGCAGGACTGGGGCTGGGGCTGGGCTGGGGCTGGGGCTGAGGGCAGGTCTGGGCTGGGCTCGGGCTGGGGCTGGGTCCTGGGCTGTGGCTGGGTTGTGGCTGGGGCTGGGCTGGGGCAGGGCTGTGGCTGGGGCAGGGTGGGGGCTGGAACAGGGCTGGGCTAGAGCTGGGCTGGGGCTGGGGCTGGGGCCAGGGGTGGGGCTGTGCTGGGGGCTGGGCTGGGCCAGGGCTGGGGCCGGGGCTGAGGGCAGGGCTGGGCTAGGTCTAGGGCTGGGGCAGGGCTGGGGCCGGGGCTGAGGCTGGGCTGGGTTCTGGGCTGGGGCTGGAACCAAGTCTATGGCTGGGCTGGGGCTGGGGACCAGGCTGGGGCTGGGGATGGGGCTGGGGCAGGTCTGGGGGCAGGGATGGGAGTGGGGCTGGGCAGGGGCCGGGGCTGGGGCCGGGGCTGAAGCTGGGGCTGGGGCAGGGCTGGGGCTAGAGCTGGGCTGGGTCCGGGGCTGCGGCTGGGGCTTGGTCCAGGGCTGGGCTGGGCTGGGGCTGGGTCCAGGGCTGGGGCATGGTTGGGGCTGGGGCTGTTCTGGGGCAGGGCTGGGGCTGGGCTGGGGCTGGGTGCAGGGCAGGGGCTGGGATAGGCCCGAGGCTGGGGCTGGGCTGGGGCAGGGCTGGGGCTGGGGCTGGGTCGAGGGCTGGGGCTGGGCGGTGGCTGGGGCTGGGCTGGGTCAGGGTTGGGGCTGGGGCTGGGCTGGGGCCGAGGGTGGGGCTGTGCTGGGGCTGGGGGCTGGGGCTGGGGCAGGGCTGGGCCTGGGCTGGGAGTGGGGCTGGGCTGGGTAGGGCTGGGAGAGGGAAGGGGCTGGGGACAGGGCTGGGGCGTGGCTGGGGCCGAGTCTGGGGCCGGGGCTGGGGCCAGGGCTGGGGCAGGGCTGGGGCTGGGGCTGGGGCTGAGGTCAGGTCTGGGCTAGGGCTGGGGCTGGGGCTGGGTCCTGGGCTGTGGCTGGGTTGTGGCTGGGGCTGGGCTGGGGGCAGGGCTGTGGCTGGGGCAGGGTGGGGGGCGGAACAGGGCTGGGCTAGGGCTGGGCTGGGGCTGGGGCTGGGACCAGGGGTGGGGCTGGGGGTGGGGCTGGGGCAGGGACTGGGACAGGGCTGGGGCAGGGGCTGGGGCCAGGGCTGGGGCTGGGCAGTGGCTGGGGCTGTTCTGGGGCAGGGCTAGGGCTGCGGCTGGGGCAGTGCTGGGGCAGGGCTGGAACTGGGGTTGGCCTGGGGCCAAGTTTGTGGCTGGGGCTGGGGCTGGGCTGGTGCCGACGGTGTGGCTGTGGCTGTGGCTGGGGCTGGGACAGGGCTGGGGCAGGGCTGGGCTAGGTCTGGGGCTGGGGCAGGGCTGGGGCAGGGCTGGGCTAGGTCTGGGGCTGGGGCAGGGCTGGGGCCGGGGCTGAGGCTGGGCTGGGTTCTGGGCTGGGGCTGGGGCCAGAACCAAGTCTATGGCTAGGCTGGGGCTGGGGCCGGGGTTGAAGCTGGGGCTGGGGCAGGGCTGGGCTAGGGCTGGGCTGGGGCCGGGGCTGCGGCTGGGGCTTGGTCCAGGGCTGGGCTGGGCTGGGGCTGGGTCCAGGGCTGGGGCTGGGCTGTGACTGGGGCTGGGCTGGGGCTGGGGCTGGGTCCAGGGTGGTGATGGGGCTGGGCTGGGGCTGGGTTAGGGCTGGGGCTGGGTCCAGGGCAGGGGCTGGGCTGTGACTGGGGCTGGGCTGGGGCTGGGGCTGGGTCCAGGGTGGGGATGGGGCTGGGCTGGGGCTGGGTTAGGGCTGGGGCTGGGGCCAGGGCTGGGGCTGGGCGGTGGCTGGGGCTGAGGGCAGGTCTGGGCTAGGGCTGGGGCTGGGGAAGGGCTGGGGCAGGGCTTGGGCAGGACTGGGGCTGGGGCTGGGCTGGGGCTGGGGCTGAGGGCAGGTCTGGGCTAGGGCTGGGGCTGGGGAAGGGCTGGGGCAGGGCTTGGGCAGGACTGGGGCTGGGGCTGGGCTGGGGCTGGGGCTGAGGGCAGGTCTGGGCTAGGGCTGGGGCTGGGGAAGGGCTGGGGCTGGGGACAGGGCTGGGGCCAGAGCTGGGGCCGGGGCTGAGGCTGGAGTGGGTTCTGGGCTGGGGCGGGGAACCAAGTCGATGGCTGGGCTGGGGCTGGGACCAGGCTGGGGCTGGGGCTGGGCTGGGGCCGAGGGTGGGGCTGGTCTGGGAGTGGGCCTGGGCAGGGGCTGGGGCTGGGGCAGTGCTGGGGGCAGGGATGGGAGTGGGGCTGGGCAGGGGCCGGGGCTGGGGCCGGGGCTGGGGCTGTGCTGGGGCTGGGGCTGGGCTGGGTCCAGGGCAGGGGCTGCCTGGGGCTGGGGCTGGGCTGGGGCAGGGCTGGGGCTGGGGCTGGGGCTGGGGCTGGGGCCAGGGCTGAGGCTGGGCTGTGGCTGTGGCTGTTCTGGGGCAGGGCTGGGGCTGGTGCTGGGCTGGGGCTGGGTCAGTGGCTGGGCTGGGGCAGGGGTGGGGCTGGGTCCAGGGCTGGGGCTGGGATGGGGCAGGGCTGGGGCTGGGGCAGGGCTGGGGCCGAGGGTGGAGCTGGTCTGGGAGTGAGCCTGGGCAGGGGCTGGGGCTGGGGCCGGGGCTGGGGCTGTGCTGGGGCTGGGGCTGGGCTGGGTCCAGGGTGGGGATGGGGCTGGGCTGGGGGCAGGGCTGGGGCTGGGTGGTGGCTGGGACTGGGCAGGGGCTGGGTTAGGGCTGGGGCTGGGTCCAGGGCAGGGGCTGGGCTGGGGCTGGGCTGGCGCAGGGCTGGTGCTGGGGCTGGGGCTGGACTGGGGCTGGGGCTGGGGCCAGGGCTGGGGCTGGGCGGTGGCTGGGGCTGAGGGTAGGTCTGGGCTAGGGCTGGGGCTGGGGAAGGGCTGGGGCAGGGCTTGGGCAGGACTGGGGCTGGGGCTGGGCTGGGGCTGGGGCTGAGGGCAGGGCTGGGCTAGGGCTGGGGCTGGGGAAGGGCTGGGGCAGGGCTTGGGCAGGACTGGGGCTGGGGCTGGGCTGGGGCTGGGGCTGAGGGCAGGTCTGGGCTGGGGCTCGGGCTGGGGCTGGGTCCTGGGCTGTGGCTGGGTTGTGGCTGGGGCTGGGCTGGGGCAGGGCTGTGGCTGGGGCAGGGTGGGGGCTGGAACAGGGCTGGGCTAGGGCTGGGCTGGGGCTGGGGGTGGGGCCAGGGGTGGGGCTGTGCTTGGGGCTGGGCTGGGGCTGGGCTGAGGCTGGGCTGAGGGCAGGGCTGGGCTAGGTCTAGGGCTGGGGCAGGGCTGGGGCCGGGGCTGAGGCTGGGCTGGGTTCTGGGCTGGGGCGGGAACCAAGTCTATGGCTGGGCTGGGGCTGGGACCAGGCGGGGGCTGGGGCTGGGGCTGGGGCAGGTCTGTGGGCAGGGATGGGAGTGGGGCTTTGCAGGGGCCAAGGCTGGGGCCGGGGGTGAAGCTGGGGCTGGGGCAGGGCTGGGCTAGAGCTGGGCTGGGGCCGGGGCTGCGGCTGGGGCTTGGTCCAGGGCTGGGCTGGGCTGGGGCTGGGTCCAGGGCTGGGGCATGGTTGGGACTGGGACTGGGCTGGGCTGGGTCCTGGGCTGTGGCTGGGTTGTGGCTGGGGCTGGGCTGGGGCAGGGCTGTGGCTGGGGCAGGGTGGGGGCTGGAACAGGGCTGGGCTAGGGCTGGGCTGGGGCTGGGGCTGGGGCCAGGGGTGGGGCTGTGCTGGGGGCTGGGCTGGGGCTGGGCTGAGGCTGGGCTGAGGGCAGGGCTGGGCTAGGTCTAGGGCTGGGGCAGGGCTGGGGCTGGGGCTGGGCTGGGGCAGGGCTTGGGCAGGACTGGGGCTGTGGCTGGGCTGGGGCTGGGGCCTGAGGGTAGGGCTGGGCTAGGGCTGGGGCTGGGGCAAGGCAGGGGCTGGGCTGGGTCCAGGACTGGGCTGGGGCAGGGACTGGGGAAGGTCTGCGTCTGGGGCTGTGGCTGAGGGCAGGGCTGGTCTAGGGCTGTGCCTGGGCTGAGGTCAGGGCTGGGCTGGGGCTGGGGCTGGGCTGAGGGCAGGGCTGGGCTAGGGCTGGGGCTGGGGCAGGGCTGGGGCTGGGGCTGGGCTGGGGCAGGGCAGGGGCTGGGCTGGGGCTGGGCTGGGGCTGGGGCTGGGCTGGGGCAGGGCTGGGGCAGGGCTTGGGCAGGGCAGGGGCTGGGCTGGGGTTGAGGGTGGGGCTGGGGCTGGGGCTGAGGGCAGGTCTGAGCTGGGGCTGGGTCCTGGGCTGTGGCTGGGTTGTGGCTGGGGCTGGGCTGTGGCAGGGCTGTGGCTGGGGCAGGGTTGGGTCTGGAACAGGGCTGGGCTAGGGCTGGGCTGGGGCTGGGGCTGGGGCCAGGGGTGGGGCTGTGATGGGGGCTGGGCTGGGCCAGGGCTGGGGCCGAGGCTGAGGGCAGGGCTGGGCTAGGTCTAGGGCTGGGGCAGGGCTGGGGCAGGGGTTGAGGCTGGGCTGGGTTCTGGGCTGGGGCGGGAACCAAGTCTATGGCTGGGCTGGGCCTGGGACCAGGCAGGGGCTGGGCCTGGGGCTGGGGCAGGTCTGGGGGCAGGGATGGGAGTGGGGCTGTGCAGGGGCCGGGGCTGGGGCCGGGGGTGAAGCTGGGGCTGGGGCAGGGCTGGGCTAGAGCTGGGCTGGGGCCGGGGCTGCGGCTGGGGCTTGGTCCAGGGCTGGGCTGGGCTGGGGCTGGGTCCAGGGCTGGGGCATGGTTGGGGCTGGGGCTGTTCTGGGGCAGGGCTCGGGCTGGGCTGGGGCTGGGTCCAGGGCAGGGGCTGGGATAGGCCCGAGGCTGGGGCTGGGCTGGGGCAGGGCTGGGGCTGGGGCTGGGTCGAGGGCTGGGGCTGGGCGGTGGCTGGGACTGGGCTGGGTCAGGGCTGGGGCTGGGGCTGGGCTGGGGCTGAGGGTGGGGCTGTGCTGGGGCTGGGGCTGGGGCTGGGGCTGGGGCAGGGCTGGGCCTGGGCTGGGACTGGGGATGGGCTGGGGTAGGGCTGGGGCAGGGAAGGGGCTGGGGACAGGGCTGGGGCGGGGGCTGGGGCCGAGTCTGGGGCCGGGGATGGGGCCGAGACTGGGGCAGGGCTGGGGCTGGGCTGGGGCTGGGGTGGGGCTGGGGCTGGGCTGGGGCAGGGCTGGGGCAGGGCTTGGGCTGGGCAGAGGCTGGGCTGGGGTTGAGGGTGGGGCTGGGGCTGGGGCTGGGGCTGAGGGCAGGTCTGAGCTGGGGCTGGGGCTGGGGCTGGGTCCAGGGTGGGGATGGGGCTGGGCTGGGGGCAGGGCTGGGGCTGGGCGGTGGCTGGGGCTGGGCAGGGTCTGGGTTAGGGCTGGGGCTGGGTCCAGGGCAGGGGCTGGGCTGGGGCTGGGGCTTGGCAGGGTCTGGGTTAGGGCTGGGGCTGGGTCCAGGGCAGGGGCTGGGCTGGGGCTGGGGCTGGGCTGGGGCCAGGGCTGGGGCTGGGGAAGGGCTGGGGCAGGGCTTGGGCAGGACTGGGGCTGGGGCTGGGCTGGGGCTGGGGCTGAGGGCAGGTCTGGGCTGGGGCTCGGGCTGGGGCTGGGTCCTGGGCTGTGGCTGGGTTGTGGCTGGGGCAGGGCTGGGGCAGGGCTGTGGCTGGGGCAGGGTGGGGGCTGGAACAGGGCTGGGCTAGGGCTGGGCTGGGGCTGGGGCTGGGGCCAGGGGTGGGGCTGTGCTGGGGGCTGGTCTGGGCCAGGGCTGGCGCCGGGGCTGAGGGCAGGGCTGGGCTAGGTCTAGGGCTGGGGCAGGGCTGGGGCCGGGGCTGAGGCTGGGCTGGGTTCTGGGCTGGGGCGGGAACCAAGTCTATGGCTGGGCTGGGGCTGGGACCAGGCTGGGGCTGGGGATGGGGCTGGGGCAGGTCTGGGGGCAGGGATGGGAGTGGGGCTGGGCAGGGGCCGGGGCTGGGGCCGTGGGTGAAGCTGGGGCTGGGGCAGGGCTGGGCTAGAGCTGGGCTGGGGCCGGGGCTGCGGCTGGGGCTTGGTCCAGGGCTGGGCTGGGCTGGGGCTGGGTCCAGGGCTGGGGCATGGTTGGGGCTGGGGCTGTTCTGGGGCAGGGCTGGGGCTGGGCTGGGGCTGGGTGCAGGGCAGGGGCTGGGATAGGCCCGAGGCTGGGGCTGGGCTGGGGCAGGGCTGGGGCTGGGGCTGGGTCGAGGGCTGGGGCTGGGCGGTGGCTGGGGCTGGGCTGGGTCAGGGTTGGGGCTGGGGCTGGGCTGGGGCCGAGGGTGGGGCTGTGCTGGGGCTGGGGCTGGGGCTGGGGCAGGGCTGGGCCTGGGCTGGGAGTGGGGCTGGGCTGGGGTAGGGCTGGGGGAGGGAAGGGGCTGGGGACAGGGCTGGGGCGTGGCTGGGGCCGAGTCTGGGGCCGGGGCTGGGGCCAGGGCTGGGGCAGGGCTGGGGCTGGGGCTGGGTCCTGGGCAGGGGCTGGGGCTGGGGCTGGGGCTGGACTGGGGCTGGGGGTGGGGCCAGGGCTGGGGCTGGGCGGTGGCTGGGGCTGAGGGTAGGTCTGGGCTAGGGCTGGGGCTGGGGAAGGGCTGGGGCAGGGCTTGGGCCGGACTGGGGTGGGGCTGGGCTGGGGCTGGGGCTGAGGGCAGGGCTGGGCTAGGGCTGGGGCTGGGGAAGGGCTGGGGCAGGGCTTGGGCAGGACTGGGGCTGGGGCTGGGCTGGGGCTGGGGCTGAGGGCAGGTCTGGGCTGGGGCTCGGGCTGGGGCTGGGTCCTGGGCTGTGGCTGGGTTGTGGCTGGGGCTGGGCTGTGGCAGGGCTGTGGCTGGGGCAGGGTGGGGGCTGGAACAGGGCTGGGCTAGGGCTGGGCTGGGGCTGGGGCCAGGGGTGGGGCTGTGGTGGGGGCTGGGCTGGGGCAGGGCTGGGGCCGGGGCTGAGGCTGGGCTGGGTTCTGGGCTGGGGCGGGAACCAAGTCTATGGCTGGGCTGGGGCTGGGACCAGGCTGGGGCTGGGGCTGGGGCTGGGGCAGGTCTGGGGGCAGGGATGGGATTGGGGCTGGGCAGGGGCTGGGGCTGGGGCCGGGGGTGAAGCTGGGGCTGGGGCAGGGCTGGGCTAGAGCTGGGCTGGGGCCGGGGCTGCGGCTGGGGCTTGGTCCAGGGCTGGGCTGGGCTGGGGCTGGGTCCAGGGCTGGGGCATGGTTGGGGCTGGGGCTGTTCTGGGGCAGGGCTGGGGCTGGGCTGGGGCTGGGTCCAGGGCAGGGGCTGGGCTAGGCCCGAGGCTGGGGCTGGGCTGGGGCAGGGCTGGGGCTGGGCTGGGCTGGGGCCGAGGGTGGGGCTGTGCTGGGGCTGGGGCTGGGGCTGGGGGCAGGGCTGGGCCGGGGGCTGGGGCAGGGCTGGGCTGGGGCTGGGACTGGGGCTGGGCTGGGGCTGGGCTGGGGCAGGGCTGGGACTGGGGCTGGGTCCAGGGCAGGGCCTGAGCTGGAGCTGGGGCAGGGGCTGGGCTGGGGCAGGGCTGGGGATGAGGCTGGGGTGGGGCTGGGGGTGGGTCCAGGGCTGAGGGTGGGGCTGGGGCTTTGGCTGCGGCAGAGGTGGGGCTGGGGCTGGTGCTGGGCTGGGTTCTGGGCTGAGCTGGGGTGGGGGACTGGAGCCGGGGCTGGGGCCGGGGCTAGGTCCAGGGCTGGGTCTGGGCAGGGCTGGGGCAGGGCTGGGGCAGGGCTGTGGCTGGGGCTGGGCTGGGGCTGGGGCTGGGGCTGAGGGCAGGGCTGGGCTAGGGCTGGGGCTGGGGAAGGGCTGGGGCAGGGCTTGGGCAGGACTGGGGCTGGGGCTGGGCTGGGGCTGGGGCTGGGGAAGGGCTGGGGCAGGGCTTGGGCAGGACTGGGGCTGGGGCTGGGCTGGGGCTGGGGCTGAGGGCAGGTCTGGGCTGGGGCTCGGGCTGGGGTTGGGTCCTGGGCTGTGGCTGGGTTGTGGCTGGGGCTGGGCTGGGGCAGGGCTGTGGCTGGGGCAGGGTGGGGGGCTGGAACAGGGCTGGGCTAGGGCTGGGCTGGGGCTGGGGCTGGGGCTGGGGCAGGGACTGGGACAGGGCTGGGGCAGGGGCTGAGGCCAGGGCTGGGGCTGGGCAGTGGCTGGGGCTGTTCTGGGGCAGGGCTGGGGGCTGGGCTGGGGCTGGCTCCAGGGCAGGGGCTGGGCCTGGACTGAGGGCAGGGCTGGGCCTGGTCTGGGACCGGGACTGGGCTGGGCTGGGGGAACGGATGGGGCTGAGGCTGGGGCAGGGCAGGGGCCAGGCTGGGGCAGGGCTGGGGCAGGGCTGGAACTGGGGCTGGGCAGGGTCTGGGTTAGGGCTGGGGCTGGGTCCAGGGCAGGGGCTGGGCTGGGGCTGGGGCTGGGCTGGCACAGGGCTGGGGCTGGGGCTTGGGCTGGGCTGGGGCTGGGGCTGGGTCCAGGGCTGGGGCATGGTTGGGGCTGGGGCTGGGCTGGGGCTGGGTCCAGGGTGGGGATGGGGCTGGGCTGGGGACAGGGCTGGGGCTGGGGCGGGTGGCTGGGGCTGGGCAGGTGCTGGGTTAGGGCTGGGGCTGGGTCCAGGGCAGGGGCTGGCCTGGGGCTGGGGCTGGGCTGGCGCAGGGCTGGGGCTGGGGGCTGGACTGGGGCTGGGGCTGGGGCCAGGGCTGGGGCTGGGCGGTGGCTGGGGCTGGGCTGGGGCTGGGTCCTGGGCTGTGGCTGGGTTGTGGCTGGGGCTGGGCTTGGGCAGGGCTGTGGCTGGGGCAGGGTGGGGGGCTGGAAGAGGGCTGGGCTAGGGCTGGGCTGGGGCTGGGGCAGGGACTGGGACAGGGCTGGGGCAGGGGCTGGGGCCAGGGCTGGGGCTGGGCAGTGGCTGGGGCTGTTCTGGGGCAGGGCTGGGGCTGGGGCTGGGGCCAGGGCTGGGGCTGGGTCCAGGGCAGGGGCTGGGCTAGGCCCGAGGGCTGGGGCTGGGCTGGGGCAGGGCTGGGGCTGGGTCCAGGGCAGGGGCTGGGCTGGGTCTGGGGCTGGGCTGGCTAAGGGCTGGGGCTGGGGCTGGGGCTGGACTGGGGCTGGGGCTGAGGGCAGGTCTGGGCTAGGGGCTGGGGCTGGGGAAAGGCTGGGGCAGGGCTTGGGCAGGACTGGGGCTGGGGCTGGGCTGGGGCTGGGGCTGAGGGCAGGTCTGGGCTAGGGCTGGGGCTGGGGAAGGGCTGGGGCAGGGCTTGGGCAGGACTGGGGCTGGGGCTGGGCTGGGGCTGGGGCTGAGGGCAGGTCTGGGATGGGGCTCGGGCTGGGGCTGGGACCTGGGCTGGGGCTGGGTTGTGGCTGGGGCTGGGCTGGGGCAGCGCTGTGGCTGGGGCAGGGTGGGGGCTGGAACAGGGCTGGGCTAGGTCTAGGGTTGGGGCAGGGCTGGGGCCGGGGCTGAGGCTGGGCTGGGTTCTGGGCTGGGGCGGGGAACCAAGTCTATGGCTGGGCTGGGGGCTGGGACGAGGCTGTGGCTGGGGATGGGGATGGGGCAGGTCTGTGGGCAGGGATGGGAGTGGGGCTGTGCAGGGGCCGGGGCTGGGGCCGGGGGTGAAGCTGGGGGCTGGGGCAGGGCTGGGCTAGAGCTGGGCTGGGGCCGGGGCTGCGGCTGGGGCTTGGTCCAGGGCTGGGCTGCTCTGGGGCTGGGTCCAGGGCTGGGGCATGGTTGGGGCTGGGGCTGGGCTGGGGCTGGGTCCAGGGTGGGGATGGGGCTGGGCTGGGGGCAGGGCTGGGGCTGGGCGGTGGCTGGGGCTGGGCATGGTCTGGGTTAGGGCTGGTGCTGGGTACAGGGCAGGGGCTGGCCTGGGGCTGGGGCTGGGCTTGCGCAGGGCTGGGGCTGGGGCTGGGGCTGCACTGGGGCTGGGGCTGGGGCCAGGGCTGGGGCTGGGCGGTGGCTGGGGCTGAGGGCAGGTCTGGGCTAGGGCGGGGGTTCGGGAAGGGCTGGGGCAGGGCTTGGGCAGGACTGGGGCTGGGGCTGGGCTGGGGCTGGGGCTGAGGGCAGGGCTGGGCTAGGGCTGGGGCTGGGGAAGGGCTGGGGCAGGGCTTGGGCAGGACTGGGGCTGGGGCTGGGCTGGGGCTGGGGCTGAGGGCAGGTCTGGGCTGGGGCTCGGGCTGGGGTTGGGTCCTGGGCTGTGGCTGGGTTGTGGCTGGGGCTGGGCTGGGGCAGGGCTGTGGCTGGGGCAGGGTGGGGGGCTGGAACAGGGCTGGGCTAGGGCTGGGCTGGGGCTGGGGCTGGGGCCAGGGGTGGGGCTGTGCTGGGGGCTGGGCTGGGCCAGGGCTGGGGCTGGGCTGAGGGCAGGGCTGGGCTAGGTCTAGGGCTGGGGCAGGGCTGGGGCCGGGGCTGAGGCTGGGCTGGGTTCTGGGCTGGGGCGGGGAACCAAGTCTATGGCTGGGCTGGGGCTGGGACCAGGCTGGGGGCTAGGGCTGGGGATGGGGCAGGGACTGGGACAGGGCTGGGGCAGGGGCTGGGGCCAGGGCTGGGGCTGGGCGGTGGCTGGGGCTGTTCTGGGTCTGGGCTGGGGCTGGGCAGGGGCTGGGTCCAGGGCAGGGGCTGGGCTAGGCCCGAGTCTGGGGCTGGGCTGGGGCCGAGGATGGGGCTGGGCTGGGGTCTGGGCTGGGCCTGGGGCAGGGCTGGCCCCGAGGCTGGGGCAGGGCTGGAGTCGGGCTGGGGCTGGGGCTGGGCTGGGTCCAGGGCTGGGGCTGGGGCTGTAACCAAGTCTTGGGCAGGGCTGGGGCTAGGGCTGGGGCCAGGGCTGGGGCAGGACTGGAGCTGAGGTTGGGCCTGCACTGGGTTCTGGGCTGGGCCTGGGGGAGGGCTGGGACCGTGGCTGGGGCAGGGCTGGGGTAGGGCTAGGGCTGGGGCTGGGGTCGGGGCTGGGAGCAGAGCTGGGACTGAGGTTGGGGCCGGGGCTGGGGCTGGGGGCAGGGCTGTGCTAGGGCTGGGCTGCGGCCTGGTCTGGGGCTGGGGCTGGGGAAGGGCTGGGGCTGGGCTGAGGCTGGGGCTGGGGGCTGTGCTGGGGCTGGGGCTGGGGCAGGGCTGGGCCTGGTCTGGGACTGGGGCTGGGCTGGGGCAGGGCTGGGGCAGGGAAGGGGCTGGGGACAGGGCTGGGGCTGGGGCTGGGGCCGGGGCTGGGCTGGGGCCGGGGATGGGGCAGAACTAGGCTGGAGGCTGGGCCTTGGCCTGGGGCCGGGTTGGGGGCAGGGCTAGGTGCTGGGGCCTGGGCTCGGCTGGGGCCGGGGCTGGGCTGGGGGCAGGGCTGGGGCCTGAGGGTAGGGCTGGGCTAGGGCTGGGGCTGGGGCAGGGCAGGGGCAGGGCTGGGACCAGGACTGGGCTGGGGCAGGGACTGGGGCAGGTCTGGGGCTGGGGCTGTGGCTGAGGGCAGGGCTGGTCTAGGTCTAGGGCTGGGGCAGGGCTGGGGCCGGGGCTGAGGCTGGGCTGGGTTCTGGGCTGGGGCGGGGAACCAAGTCTATGGCTGGGCTGGGGCTGGGACCAGGCTGGGGCTGGGGCTGGGGCTGTGGATGGGGCAGGTCTGGGGGCAGGGATGGGAGTGGGGCTGTGCAGGGGCCGGGGCTGGGGCCGAGGGTGAAGCTGGGGCTGGGGCAGGGGCTGGGCGAGAGCTGGGCTGGGGCCGGGGCTGCGCCTGGGGCTTGGTCCAGGGCTGGGCTGGGCTGGGGCTGGGTCCAGGGCTGGGGCATGGTTGGGGCAGGGGCTGGGCTGGGGCTGGGTCCAGGGTGGGGATGGGGCTGGGCTGGGTTAGGGCTGGGGCTGGGTCCAGGGCAGGGGCTGGGCTGGGGCTGGGGCTGGGCTGGCGCAGGGCTGGGGCTGGGGCTGGGGCTGGACTGGGGCTGGGGCAGGGGCCAGGGCTGGGGCTGGGCTGGGCTGGGGCTGGGGCTGGGGCTGGGGCCAGGGCTGGGGCTGGGGTTTGAGCCAGGGCTGGCGCTGGGGCTGGGCTGGGTCCAGGGCTGGGTCCGGGCTGGGGCAGGGTCCGGGCTGGGCTAGGGCTGGGGCTGGGCTGGGGCCGAGGGTGAGGCTGGGGCTGGGGCTGGGGCAAAGCTGGGGCTGGGCTGAGGGCAGGGCTAGGCTACGGGTGGGGCTCGGGCTGGGCTGGGGCTGGGCTGGGGCTGGGGCTGGGCTGGGGCAGGGCAGGGGCCGGGCTGGGGCTGGGCTGGGGCTGGGGCTGGGCTGGGGCAGGGCAGGGGCCGGGCTGGGGCTGGGGTTGGGCTGGGGCAGGACTGGGGCTGGGCTGGGGCTGGGACTGGGGCAGGTCTGGGGCTGGGGCTGTGGCTGAGGGCAGGGCTGGTCTAGGGCTGGGCCTGGGCTGAAGGCAGGGCTGGGCTAGGTCTAGGGCTGGGGCAGGGCTGGGGCCGGGGCTGAGGCTGGGCTGGGTTCTGGGCTGGGGCGGGGAACCAAGTCTATGGCTGGGCTGGGGCTGGGACCAGGCTGGGGCTGGGGCTGGGGCTGTGGATGGGGCAGGTCTGGGGGCAGGGATGGGAGTGGGGCTGTGCAGGGGCCGGGGCTGGGGCCGGGGGTGAAGCTGGGGCTGGGGCAGGGCTGGGCGAGAGCTGGGCTGGGGCCGGGGCTGCGCCTGGGGCTTGGTCCAGGGCTGGGCTGGGCTGGGGCTGGGACCAGGGCTGGGGCATGGTTGGGGCAGGGGCTGGGCTGGGGCTGGGTCCAGGGTGGGGATGGGGCTGGGCTGGGGGCAGGGCTGGGGCTGGGCGTTGGCTGGGGCTTGGCAGGGGCTGGGTTAGGGCTGGGGCTGGGTCCAGGGCAGGGGCTGGGCTGGGGCTGGGGCTGGGCTGGCGCAGGGCTGGGGCTGGGGCTGGGGCTGGAATGGGGCTGGGGCAGGGGCCAGGGCTGGGGCTGGGCTGGGGCTGGGGCTGGGGCTGGGGCCAGGGCTGGGGCTGGGGTTTGAGCCAGGGCTGGCGCTGGGGCTGGGCTGGGTCCAGGGTTGGGTCCGGGCTGGGGCAGGGTCCGGGCTGGGCTAGGGCTGGGGCTGGGCTGGGGCCGAGGGTGAGGCTGGGGCTGGGGGTGGGGCAAAGCTGGGGCTGGGCTGAGGGCAGGGCTAGGCTACGGGTGGGGCTCGGGCTGGGCTGGGGCTGGGCTGGGGCTGGGGCTGGGCTGGGGCAGGGCAGGGGCCGGGCTGGGGCTGGGCTGGGGCTGGGGCTGGGCTGGGGCAGGGCAGGGGCCGGGCTGGGGCTGGGGTTGGGCTGGGGCAGGGCTGGGGCAGGGCTGGGGCTGGGGCTGGGCTGGGGTTGAGGGTGGGGCTGGGGCTGGGGCTGGGGCTGAGGGCAGGGCTGGGCTAGGGCTGGGGCTGGGGCAGAAGCCGGGGCTGGGGATAGGGCTGGGGCCAGAGCTGGGGCCGGGGCTGAGGCTGGGCTGGGTTCTGGGCTGGGCCTGGGACAGGGCTGGGCCCGAGGCTGGGGCAGGGCTGGGCCTGAGGTTGGGGCCGGGGCTGGGGCTGGACTGGGGGCAGGGCTGTGACTGGGGCAGGAACCAATTCTATGGATGGGCTGGGGCTGGGGATGGGCTGGGGCCAATGCTGGGGCTGGGCTGGGACTGGGGCTGGGCTGGGGTAGGGCTGGGGCAGGGAAGGGGCTGGGGACAGGGCTGGGGCTGGGGCTGGGGCCGGGGCTGGGCTGGGGCTGGGGATGGGGCAGAACTAGGCTGGAGGCTGGGCCTTGGCCTGGGGCCGGGTTGGGGGCAGGGCTAGGTGCTGGGGCCTGGGCTCGGCTGGGGCCGGGGCTGGGCTGGGGGCAGGGCTGGGGCCTGAGGGTAAGGCTGGGCTAGGGCTGGGGCTGGGGCAGGGCAGGGGCTGGGCTGGGACCAGGACTGGGCTGGGGCAGGGACTGGGGCAGGTCTGGGGCTGGGGCTGTGGCTGAGGGCACGACTGGTCTAGGGCTGGGCCTGGGCTGAGGTCAGGGCTGGGCTGGGGCTGGGGCTGGGCTGAGGGCAGGGCTGAGCTAGGGCTGGGGCTGGGGCAGGGCTGTGGCTGGGGCTGGGCTGGGTTCTGGGCTGGGCTGGGGCGGGGACTGGAGCCGGGGCGGGGGCCGGGGCTGGGAGCAGGGTTGGGCTGGGGCGGGGACTGGAGCCAAGGCTAAGGCTGGGCTAGGGTCTGGGCTGGGGCCGGGGCTGCGACTGGGGCTGGGTCCAGGGCAGGGGCTGGGGCTGGGCTGGGGCAGGGCTGGGGCCTGGCTGAGGCTGGGCTGAGGGCAGGGCTGGGGTCAGGGCTGGAACCAAGTCTAGGGCTGGGCTGGGGCTGGGTTGGGACTGAAGTTGGGGCCGGGGCTGGGGCTGGACTGGGGGCAGGGCTGGGGCTGGGGCGGGAACCAATTCTATGGCTGGGCTGGGGCTGGGGCTGGGCTGGGGGCAGGGATGGGGGTGGGGCTGGGCAGGGGCTGGGCTGGGGCCAGGGATGGGGCTGGGCTAAGGTCTGGGCTGGGGATGGGTTTGAGATTGGGGCTGGGTCCAGGGCTGGGGCTGGGCTGGGTCTGGGCTGGGGATGGGTCCGGGGCTGGGGCTGGGCTGGGGCCGAGGGTGGGGCTAGGACCGAGGATGGGGCTGGGGCTGGGGCTGGGCTGGGGCAGGGCAAGGGCAGGTCTGGGGCTGGGATGGGGCCGGGCTGGGGCAGGGCTTGGGCTGGGCTGGGGCTGGGGCTGGGCTGGGGCTGAGGGCAGGGCTGGGCTAGGGCTGGGGCTGGGGCAGAAGCCGGGGCTGGGGACAGGGCTGGGGCCAGAGCTGGGGCCGGGGCTGAGGCTGGGCTGGGTTCTGGGCTGGGCCTGGGACAGGTCTGGGCCCGAGGCTGGGGCAGGGCTGGGAATGAGGTTGGGGCCGGGGCTGGGGCTGGGCTGGGGGCAGGGCTGGGGCTGGGGCGGGAACCAATTCTATGGCTGGGCTGGGGCTGGGGATGGGCTGGGGCATGGTTGGGGCTGGGGCTGGGCTGGGGCTGGGTCCAGGGTGGGGATGGGGCTGGGCTGGGGGCAGGACTGGGGCTGGGCGGTGGCTGGGGCTGGGCAGGGGCTGGGTTAGGGCTGGGGCTGGGTCCAGGGCAGGGGCTGGGCTGGGGCTGGGGCTGGGCTGGCGCAGGGCTGGGGCTGGGGCTGCGGCTGGACTGGGGCTGGGGCTGGGGCCAGGGCTGGGGCTGGGCGGTGGCTGGGGTTGTTCTGGGGCAGGGCTGGCACTGGGGCTGGGCTGGGACTGGGGCTGGGTCCAGGGCAGAGCCTTAGCTGGAGCTGGGGCAGGGGCTGGGCTGGGGCAGGGCTGGGGATGAGGCTGGGGTGGGGCTGGGGGTGGGTCCAGGGCAGAGCTGGGGCTGGGCTGGGGCTGAGGGTGGGGCTGGGGCTTTGGCTGCAGCAGGGCTGGGGCTGGGGCTGGTGCTGGGCTTGGTTCTGGGCTGAGCTAGGGTGGGGACTGGAGCCGGGGCTGGGGCCGGGGCTGGGTCCAGGGCTGGGTCTGGGCAGGGCTGGGGCAGGGCTGGGGCAGGGCTGTGGCTGGGGCTGGGCTGGGGCTGGGTCCAGGGCATGGCTGGGGCTGGGGCTGGGACTGGGGCAGGGCTGGGGCAGGGCTGTGGCTGGGGCTGGGCTGGGGCTGGGTCCAGGGCATGGCTGGGGCTGGGGCTGGGCTGGGGCTGGGGCTGAGGGCAGGTCTGGGCTAGGGCTGGGGCTGGGGCTGGGTCCAGGGCAGGGGCTGGGCCTGGACTGAGGGCAGGGCTGGGCCTGGTCTGGGACCGGGACTGGGCTGGGCTGGGCTGGCGGAACGGATGGGGCTGAGGCTGGGTTGTGGCTGGGGCCAGGCTGGGGCTGGGCCTGGACTGAGGGCAGGGCTGGGCCTGGTCTGGGACCGGGACTGGGCTGGGGTAGGGCTGGGGGGAGGGATAGGGCCGAGTCTGGGGCCGGGGCTGGGGCCGGGGCTGGGGCAGGGCTGGGGAAGGGCTGGAACTGGGGCTGGGCTGGGGCCAAGGTTGTGGCTGGGGCTGGGGCTGGGCTGGTGCCGAGGGTGTGGCTGGGGCTGTGGCTGGGGCTGGGGACAGGGCTGGGGCAGGGCTGGGGCTGGGCTGGTGCTGGGGCTGGGGACAGGGCTGGGGCCGGGCTGGGGCTGGGGCTGGGCTGAGGGCAGGGCTTGGGCAGGGCTGGGGATGGGGGCTGGGATGGGGCAGGACTGGAGCTGGGGCTAAGGCAGGGGCCGGGGCTGGGGCTGGGGCAGGGCTGTGGCTGGGGCTGGGCTGGGTTCTGGACTGGGCTGGGGCTGGGACTGGAGCCGGGGCTGCCACTGGGGCAGGGTCCAGGGCAGGGGCTGGGCTGGGGCTGGGGCTGGGCCGGGGCAGGCCTGGGGCTGGGCTGGGGCTGAGGGCAGGGCTGGGCTAGGGCTGGGGCTGGGCTGGGGCTGGGGCTGGGTCCCAGGCTGGGGCATGGTTGGGGCTGGGGCTGGGCTGGGGCTGCTCCAGGGTGGGGATGGGGCTGGGCTGGGGGCAGGGCTGGGGCTGGGCGGTGGCTGGGGCTGGGCAGGGTCTGGGTTAGGTCTGGGGCTGGGTCCAGGGCAGGGGCTGGGCTGGGGCTGGGGCTGGGCTGGCGCAAGGCTGGGGCTGGTCTGGGGCCAGGGCTGGGGCTGGGCGGTGGCTGGGGCTGTTCTGGGGCAGGTCTGGGACTGGGGCTGGGCTGGGGCTGGGGCTGGGTCCAGGGCAGGGCCTGAGGTGGGGCTGGGTCAGGGGCTGGGCTGGGGCAGGGCTGGGGATGAGGCTGGGGTGGGGCTGGGGGTGGGTCCAGGGCAGAGCTGGGGCTGGGCTGGGGCTGAGGGTGGGGTTGGGGCTGGGGCTGCGGCAGAGCTAGGGCCGGGGATGGGGCAGAACTAGGCTGGAGGCTGGGCCTTGGCCTGGGGCCGGGTTGGGGGCAGGGCTAGGTGCTGGGGCATGGGCTCGGCTGGGGGCAGGGCTGGGCTGGGGGCAGGGCTGGGGTCGGGGCTGGAACTAAGTCAAGGGCAGGGCTGGGGCTGGGGCTGGGGCTGGGGCCTAAGGGTAGGGCTGTGGCTAGGGCTGGGGCTGGGGCAGGGCAGGGGCTGGGCTGGGACCAGGACTGGGCTGGGGCAGGGACTGGGGCAGGTCTGGATATGGGGCTGTGGCTGAGGGCGGGGCTGTGGCTGAGGGCAGGTGTGGGCTAGGGCTGGGCCTGGGCTGAGGGCAGGTCTGGGCTAGGGCTGGGGCTGGGGCAGGGCTGTGGCTGTGGCTGGGCTGGGTTCTGAGCTGGGCTGGGGCGGGGGACTGGAGACGGGGCTGAGGCTGGGCTAGGGTCTGGGCTGGGGATGGGGTTGAGATTGGGGCTGGGTCCAGGGCTGGGGCTGGGCTGTGGCCGGGGCTGGGCTGGGGCTGGGCTGGGGCTGGGTCCAGGGCAGGGGCTGGGCTGGGGCTGGGGCTGGGGCTGAGGGCAGGGCTGGGCTAGGGCTGGGGCTGGGGTAGGGGCCGGGGCTGGGGCTGGGTTCGGTGCAGGGCTGGGGCTGGGGCAGGGCTGGGGCTGGGCTGGGGCCGGGGCTGGGGCCGTGGGTGGGGCTGTGCTGGGGGCTGGGCTGGGCCAGGACTGGGGCTGGTCTGAGGGCAGGGCTGGCCTAGGTCTAGGGCTGGGGCAGGGCTGGGGCCGGGGCTGAGGCTGGGCTGGGTTCTGGGCTGGGGCGGGGAACCAAGTCTATGGCTGGGCTGGGGCTGGGACCAGGCTGGGGCTGGGGCTGGGGCTGGGGCAGGTCTGGGGGGCAGGGATGGGAGTGGGGCTGGGCAGGGGCCGGGGCTGGGGCCGGGGGTGAAGCTGGGGCTGGGGCAGGGCTGGGCTAGAGCTGGGCTGGGTCCGGGACTGCGGCTGGGGCTTGGTCCAGGGCTGGGGCTGGGCTGGGGCTGGGTCCAGGGCTGGGGCATGGTTGGGCTGGGGCTGGGCTGGGGCTGGGACTGGGGCAGGTCTGGGGCTGGGGCTGTGGCTGAGGGCAGGGCTGGTCTAGGGCTGGGCCTGGGCTGAGGTCAGGGCTGGGCTGGGGCTGGGGCTGGGCTGATGGCAGGGCTGGGCTAGGGCTGGGGCTGGGGCAGGGCTGGGGCTGGGGCTGGGGCCAGGGCTGGGAGCACGGTTGGGCTGGGGCGGGGGACTGGAGCTAAGGCTAAGGCTGGGCTAGGGTCTGGGCTGGGGCCGGGGCTGCGACTGGGGCTGGGTCCAGGGCAGGGGCTGGGGCTGGGCTGGGGCAGGGCTGGGGCCTGGCTGAGGCTGGGCTGAGGGCATGGCTGGGGACAGGGCTGGAACCAAGTCTAGGGCTGGGCTGGGGCTGGGTTGGGGCCGATGCTGAAGCAGGACTGGGCTGGAGGCTCGACTGTGGCTGGGGCTGGGCTGGGTCCAGGGCTGGGGCTGGGCTGTGGCTGTGGCTGGGCTGGGCTAGGGCTGGGGCTGGGCTGGGGCTGAGGGTGGGGCTAGGACCGAGGATGGGGCTGGGGCTGGGGCTGGGGCTGGGCTGGGGCAGGGCAGGGGCAGGGCTGGGGCAGGGCTTGGGCTGGGCTGTGGCTCGGGCTGGGCTGGGGTTGAGGGTGGGGCTGGGGCTGGGCTGGGGCTGAGGGCAGGGCTGGGCTGGGGCTGGGGCAGAAGCCGGGCCTGGGGCGAGGGCTGGGGCCAGAGCTGGGGCCGGGGCTGAGGCTGGGCTGTGTTCTGGGCTGGGCCTGGGACAGGGCTGGGCCCGAGGCTGGGGCAGGGCTGGGAATGAGGTTGGGGCCGGGGCTGGGGCTGGGCTGGGGGGCAGGGCTGGGGCTGGGGCGGGAACCTATTCTATGGCTGGGCTGGGGCTGGGGATGGTCTGGGGCATGGTTGGGGCTGGGGCTGGGCTGGGGCTGGGTCCAGGGTGGGGATGGGGCTGGGCTGGGGGCAGGGCTGGGGCTGGGCGGTGGCTGGGGCTGGGCAGGGGCTGGGTTAGGGCTGGGGCTGGGTCCAGGGCAGGGGCTGGGCTGGGGCTGGGGCTGGGCTGGCGCAGGGCTGGGGCTGCGGCTGGACTGGGGGCTGGGGCTGGGGCCAGGGCTGGGGCTGGGCGTTGGCTGGGGCTGTTCTGGGGCAGGGCTGGGGCTGGGGCTGGGCTGGGACTGTGGCTGGGTCCAGGGCAGGGCCTTAGCTGGAGCTGGGGCAGGGGCTGGGCTGGGGCAGGGCTGGGGATGAGGCTGGGATGGGGCTGGGGGTGGGTCCAGGTCAGAGCTGGGGCTGGGCTGGGGCTGAGGGTGGGGCTGGGGCTTTGGCTGCAGCAGGGCTGGGGCTGGGGGCTGGTGCTGGGCTGGGTTCTGGGCTGAGCTGGGGCGGGGACTGGAGCCGGGGCTGGGTCCAGGGCTGGGTCTGGGCAGGGCTGGGGCAGGGCTGGGGCAGGGCTGTGGCTGGGGCTGGGCTGGGGCTGGGTCCAGGGCATGGCTGAGGCCGGGGCTGGGGACTGGGGCAGGGCTGGGGCAGGGCTTGGGCAGGACTGGGGCTGGGGCTGGGCTGGGGCTGGGGCTGAGGGCAGGTCTGGGCTAGGGCTGGGGGCTGGGGCTGGGGCCAGTGGTGGGGCTGGGGGCTGGGGCTGGGGGCAGGGACTGGGACAGGGCTGGGGCAGGGGCTGGGGCCAGGGCTGGGGGCTGGGCAGTGGCTGGGGTTGTTCTGGGGCAGGGCTGGGGCAGGGGCTGGGGCCAGGGCTGGGGCTGGGCGGTGGCTGGGGCTGTTCTGGGGCAGGGCTGGGGCTGGGCTGGGGCTGGGTCCAGGGAGGGGCTGGGCCTGGACTGAGGGAAAAGCTGGGCCTGGTCTGGGACCGGGACTGGGCTGGGCTGGGCTGGGGGAACGGATGGGGCTGAGGCTGGGGCAGGGCTGGGGCCAGGCTGGGGCTGGGCCTGGACTGAGGGCAGGGCTGGGCCTGGTCTGGGACCGGGGACTGGGCTGGGGTAGGGCTGGGGGGAGGGATGGGGCCGAGTCTAGGGCCGGGGCTGGGGCCGGGGCTGGGGCAGGGCTGGGGAAGGGCTGGAACTGGGGCTGGGCTGGGGCCAAGGTGGGGGCTGGGGCTGGGGCTGGGCTGGTGCCGAGGGTGTGGCTGGGGCTGTGGCTGGGTCTGGGGACAGGGCTGGGGCTGGCCTGGGGCTGGGGCTGGGGACACGGCTGGGGCCGGGCTGGGGCTGGGGCTGGGCTGAGGGCAGGGCTTGGGCAGGCCTGGGGATGGGGGCTGGGATGGGGCAGGACTGGAGCTGGGGCTAAGGCAGGGGCCGGGGCTGGGGCTGGGGCAGGGCTGTGGCTGGGGCTGGGCTGGGTTCTGGGCTGGGCTGGGGCTGGGACTGGAGCCGGGGCTGGGGCCGGGGCTGGGAGCAGGGCTGGGCTGGGGCGGGGGACTGGAGCCGGGGCTGCCACTGGGGCAGGGTCCAGGGCAGGGGCTGGGCTGGGGCTGGGGCTGGGCCGGGGCAGGCCTAGGGCTGGGCTGGGGGCTGAGGGCAGGGCTGGGCTTGGGCTGGGGCTGGGGCAGGGCTGTGGCTGGGGCTGGGCTGGGTTCTGGGCTGGGCTGGGGCGGGGACTGGAGCCGGGGCTGCCACTGGGGCTGGGTCCAGGGCAGGGGCTGGGCTGGGGCTGGGGCTGGGCCGGGGCAGGGCTGGGGCTGAGGGCAGGGCTGGGCTGGGGCTGGGGCTGGGCTGGGGGCAGGGTTGGGCTAGGTCTGAGGCTGGGGCAGGGCTGGGGCCGGGGCTGGGGCTGGGGCTGGGGCTGGGCTGGGGCTGGTCTGGGGCTGGGGTCCTGGGCTGTGGCTGGGTTGTGGCTGGGGCTGGGCTAGGGCAGGGCTGTGGCTGGGGCAGGGTGGGGGGCTGGAACAGGGCTGGGCTAGGGCTGGGCTGGGGCTGGGGCTGGGGCCAGGGGTGGGGCTGTGCTGGGGGCTGGGCTGGGGCTGGGCTGAGGCTGGGGCTGAGGGCAGGGTGGGCTAGGTCTAGGGCTGGGGCAGGGCTGGGGCTGGGGAAGGGCTGGGGCAGGGCTTGGGCAGGACTGGGGCTGGGGCTGGGCTGGGGCTGGGGGCCTGTGGGTAGGGCTGGGCTAGGGCTGGGGCTGGGGCAGGGCAGGGGCTGGGCTGGGTCCAGGACTGGGCTGGGGGCAGGGACTGGGGCAGGTCTGGGGCTGGGGCTGTGGCTGAGGGCAGGGCTGGTCTAGGGCTGGGCCTGGGCTGAGGTCAGGGCTGGGCTGGGGCTGGGGCTGGGCTGAGGGCAGGGCTGGGCTAGGGCTGGGGCTGGGGCAGGGCTGGGGCTGGGGCTGGGCTGGGGCAGGGCAGGGGCTGGGGCACGGCTTGGGCTGGGCAGGGGCTGGGCTGGGGCAGGGCTGGGGCACGGCTTGGGCTGGGCAGGGGCTGGGCTGGGGTTGAGGGTGGGGCTGGGGCTGGGGCTGGGGCTGAGGGCAGGTCTGAGCTGGGGCTGGGGCTGGGGCTGGGTCCTGGGCTGTGGCTGGGTTGTGGCTGGGGCTGGGCTGGGGCAGGGCTGTGGCTGGGGCAGGGTGGGGGCTGGAACAGGGCTGGGCTAGGGCTGGGCTGGGGCTGGGGCTGGGGAAGGGCTGGGGCAGGGCTTGGGCAGGACTGGGGCTGGGGCTGGGGCTGGGCTGGGGCTGGGGCTGAGGGCAGGGCTGTGCTAGGGCTGGGGCTGGGGAAGGGCTGGGGCAGGGCTTGGGCAGGACTGGGGCTGGGGCTGGGCTGGGGCTGGGGCTGAGGGCAGGTCTGGGCTGGGGCTCGGGCTGGGGCTGGGTCCTGGGCTGTGGCTGGGTTGTGGCTGGGGCTGGGCTGGGGCAGGGCTGTGGCTGGGGCAGGGTGGGGGCTGGAACAGGGCTGGGCTAGGGCTGGGCTGGGGCTGGGGCTGGGGCCAGGGGTGGGGCTGTGCTGGGGGCTGGGCTGGGCCAGGGCTGGGGCCGGGGCTGAGGGCAGGGCTGGGCTAGGTCTAGGGCTGGGGCAGGGCTGGGGCCGGGGCTGAGGCTGGGCTGGGTTCTAGGCTGGGGCGGGAACCAAGTCTATGGCTGGGCTGGGGCTGGGACCAGGCTGGGGCTGGGGATGGGGCTGGGGCAGGTCTGGGGGCAGGGATGGGAGTGGGGCTGGGCAGGGGCCGGGGCTGGGGCCGGGGCTGGGGCCAGGGCTGGGGCAGGGCTGGGGCCGGGGCTGGGGATGGGGCTGGGCTGGGGCCGGGGATGGGGCAGAACTAGGCTGGAGGCTGGGCCTTGGCCTGGGCATGGCTGGGGTCAGGGCTGGAACCAAGTCTAGGGCTGGGCTGGGGCTGGGCTGGGTCCAGGGCTGGGGCTGGGCTGTGGCTGTAGCTGGGCTGGGCTAGGGCTGGGGCTGGGCTGGGGCCGAGGGTGGGGCTAGGACCGAGGATGGGGCTGGGGCTGGGGCTGGGGCTGGGCTGGGGCAGGACAGGGGCTGGGCTGGGGCTGGGCTGGGGCTGGGGCTGGGTCCAGGGTGGGGATGGGGCTGGGCTGGGGCTGGGTTAGGGCTGGGGCTGGGTCCAGGGCAGGGGCTGGGGCTGGGGCTGGGCCTGGGCTGGGACTGGGGCTGGGTTCAGGGCAGGGCCTGAGCTGGAGCTGGGGCAGGGGCTGGGCTGGGGCAGGGCTGGGGATGAGGCTGGGGTGGGGCTGGGGGTGGGTCCAGGGCAGAGCTGGGGCTGGGCTGGGGCTGAGGGTGGGGCTGGGGCTTTGGCTGCGGCAGGGCTGGGGCTGGGGCTGGTGCTGGGCTGGGTTCTGGGCTGAGCTGGGGCGGGGACTGGAGCCGGGGCTGGGGCCGGGGCTGGGTCCAGGGCTGGGACTGGGCAGGGCTGGGGCAGGGCTGGGGCAGGGCTAGGGCTGGGGGCAGGGATGGGGCTGGGGCTGGGTTGAAGGCTGGGCCAGGGATGGGGCCTCGGCTGGGGCTGGGGCTGGGTGGGGCTGTGCTGGGGCTGGGGCTGGGGCTGGGGCAGGGCTGGGCCTGGGCTGGGACTGGGGCTGGGCTGGGGTAGGGCTGGGGCAGGGAAGGGGCTGGGGACAGGGCTGGGGCGGGGCTGGGGCCGAGTCTGGGGCCGGGGCTGGGCTGGGGCCGGGGATGGGGCAGAACTAGGCTGGAGGCTGGGCCTTGGCCTGGGGCCGGGTTGGGGGCAGGGCTAGGTGCTGGGGCCTGGGCTCGGCTGGGGCCGGGGCTGGGCTGGGGGCAGGGCTGGGGCCAGGACTGGGCTGGGGCAGGGACTGGGGCAGGTCTGGAGCTGGGGCTGTAGCTGAGGGCAGGGCTGGTCTAGGGCTGGGCCTGGGCTGAGGTCAGGGCTGGGCTGGGGCTGGGGCTGGGCTGAGGGCAGGGCTGGGCTAGGGCTGGGGCTGGGGCAGGGCTGGGGCTGGGGCTGGGCTGGGTTCTGGGCTGAGCTGGGGCGGGGACTGGAGCCGGGGCTGCGGCCGGGGCTGGGAGCAGGGTAGGGCTGGGGCGGGGACTGGAGCCAAGGCTAAGGCTGGGCTAGGGTCTGGGCTGGGGCCGGGGCTGGGGCTGGGTCCAGGGCTGGGGCTGGGGCTGAGGCTGGGCTGGGGCTGGGGCTGGGGCTGGGGCTGGACTGGGGGCTGGGGCTGGGTCCTGGGCTGGGGCTGGGCGGTGGCTGGGGCTGAGGGCAGGTCTGGGCTAGGGCTGGGGCTGGGGAAGGGCTGGGGCAGGGCTTGGGCAGGACTGGGGCTGGGCCTGGGCTGGGGCTGTGGCTGAGGGCAGGTCTGGGCTAGGGCTGGGGCTGGGGCTGGGCTGGGGCCGGTGCTGAAGCAGGACTGGGCTGGAGGCTCGGCTGTGGCTGGGGCTGGGCTGGGTCCAGGGCTGGGGCTGGGCTGTGGCTGTGGCTGGGCTGGGCTAGGGCTGGGGCTGGGCTGGGGCTGAGGGTGGGGCTAGGGCCGAGGAGGGGCTGGGGCTGGGGCTGGGGCAGGGCTTGGGCCGGGGCTGAGGCTGGGCTGGGTCCAGGGCTGGGGCTGGGTCCAGGGCTGGGGCTGGGATGGGGCAGGGCTGGGGCTGGGGCTGGGCTGGGGCCGAGGGTGGGGCTGGTCTGGGAGTGGGCCTGGGCAGGGGCTGGGGCTGGACTGGGGCTGTTCTGGGGCAGGGCTGGGGCTGGGGCTGGGCTGGGACTGGGGCTGGGTCCAGGGCAGGGCCTGAGCTGGAGCTGGGGCAGGGGCTGGGCTGGGGCAGGGCTGGGGATGAGGCTGGGGTGGGGCTGGGGGGTGGGTCCAGGGCAGAGCTGGGGCTGGGCTGGGGCTGAGGGTGGGGCTGGGGCTTTGGCTGCGGCAGGGCTGGGGGCTGGGGCTGGTGCTGGGCTGGGTTCTGGGCTGAGCTGGGGCGGGGACTGGAGCCGGGGCTGGGGCCGGGGCTGGGTCCAGGGCTGGGTCTGGGCAGGGCTGGGGCAGGGCTGGGGCAGGGCTGTGGCTGGGGCTGGGCTGGGGCTGGGTCCAGGGCATGGCTGGGGCTGGGGCTGGGACTGGGGCAGGGCTGGGGCAGGGCTTGGGCAGGACTGGGGCTGGGGCTGGGCTGGGGCTGGGGCTGAGGGCAGGTCTGGGCTAGGGCTGGGGCTGGGGCTGGGTCCTGGGCTGTGGCTGGGTTGTGGCTGGGGCTGGGTGGGGCAGGGCTGTGGCTGGGTCAGGGTGGGGGCTGGAACAGGGCTGGGCTAGGGCTGGGCTGGGGCTGGGGCTGGGGCCAGGGGTGGGGCTGGGGCTGGGGCTGGGACTGGGACAGGGCTGGGGCAGGGGCTGGGGCCGGGGCTGGGGCTGGGCAGTGGCTGGGGCTGTTCTGGGGCAGGGCTGGGGCTGGGGGTGGGGCTGGGGCTGGGGCCAGGGCTGGGGCTGGGCTGGGGCTGGGTCCAGGGCAGGGGCTGGGCCTGGACTGAGGGCAAAGCTGGGCCTGGTCTGGGACCGGGACTGGGCTGGGCTGGGCTGGGGGAACGGATGGGGCTGAGGCTGGGGCGGGGCTGGGGCCAGGCTGGGGCTGGGCCTGGACTGAGGGCAGGGCTGGGCCTGGTCTGGGACCGGGACTGGGCTGGGGTAGGGCTGGGGGAGGGATGGGGCCGAGTCTAGGGCCGGGGCTGGGGCTGGGGCTGGGGCAGGGCTGGGGAAGGGCTGGAACTGGGGCTGGGCTGGGGCCAAGGTGGGGGCTGGGGCTGGGGCTGGGCTGGTGCCGAGGGTGTGGCTGGGGCTGTGGCTGGGTCTGGGGACAGGGCTGGGGCTGGCCTGGGGCTGGGGCTGGGGACACGGCTGGGGCCGGGCTGGGGCTGGGGCTGGGCTGAGGGCAGGGCTTGGGCAGGGCTGGGGATGGGGGCTGGGATGGGGCAGGACTGGAGCTGGGGCTAAGGCAGGGGCCGGGGCTGGGGCTGGGGCAGGGCTGTGGCTGGGTTGGGCTGGGTTCTGGGCTGGGCTGGGGCGGGGACTGGAGCCGGGGCTGGGACCGGGGCTGGGAGCAGGGCTGGGCTGGGGCGGGGACTGGAGCCGGGGCTGCCACTGGGGCAGGGTCCAGGGCAGGGGCTGGGCTGGGGCTGGGGCTGGGCCGGGGCAGGCCTAGGGCTGGGCTGGGGCTGAGGGCAGGGCTGGGCTGGGGCTGGGGCTGGGCTGAGGGCAGGGCTGGGCTAGGTCTGAGGCTGGGGCAGGGCTGGGGCCGGGGCTGAGGCTGGGCTGGGTTCTGGGCTGGGCCTGGGTCAGGGCTGGGCGCGAGGCTGGGGCAGGGCTGGGGCCGGGGCTGGGGCTGGGGCTGGGGCTGGGGCTGGGGCTGGGGCTGGGCTGGGGCTGGGTCCAGCGCTGGGGCATGGTTGGGGCTGGGGCTGGGCTGGGGCTGGGTCCTGGGCTGTGGCTGGGTTGTGGCTGGGGCTGGGCTAGGGCAGGGCTGTGGCTGGGGCAGGGTGGGGGCTGGAAGAGGGCTGGGCTAGGGCTGGGCTGGGGCTGGGGCTGGGGCCAGGGGTGGGGGCTGTGCTGGGGGCTGGGCTGGGGCTGGGCTGAGGCTGGGCTGAGGGCAGGGTTGGGCTAGGTCTAGGGCTGGGGCAGGGCTGGGGCTGGGGAAGGGCTGGGGCAGGGCTTGGGCAGGACTGGGGCTGGGGCTGGGCTGGGGCTGGGGCCTGAGGGTAGGGCTGGGCTAGGGCTGGGGCTGGGGCAAGGCAGGGGCTGGGCTGGGTCCAGTACTGGCCTGGGGCAGGGACTGGGGCAGGTCTGGGGCTGGGGCTGTGGCTGAGGGCAGGGCTGGTCTAGGGCTGGGCCTGGGCTGAGGTCAGGGCTGGGCTGGGGCTGGGGCTGGGCTGAGGGCAGGGCTGGGCTAGGGCTGGGGCTGGGGCAGGGCTGGGGCTGGGGCTGGGCTGGGGCAGGGCAGGGGCTGGGCTGGGGCTGGGCTGGGGCTGGGGCTGGGCTGGGGCAGGGCTGGGGCACGGCTTGGGCTGGGCAGGGGCTGGGCTGGGGTTGAGGGTGGGGCTGGGGCTGGGGCTGGGGCTGAGGGCAGGTCTGAGCTGGGGCTGGGGCTGGGGCTGGGTCCTGGGCTGTGGCTGGGTTGTGGCTGGGGCTGGGCTGGGGCAGGGCTGTGGCTGGGGCAGGGTGGGGGCTGGAACAGGGCTGGGCTAGGGCTGGGCTGGGGCTGGGGCTGGGGAAGGGCTGGGGCAGGGCTTGGGCAGGACTGGGGCTGGGGCTGGGCTGGGGCTGGGGCTGAGGGCAGGGCTGGGCTAGGGCTGGGGCTGGGGAAGGGCTGGGGCAGGGCTTGGGCAGGACTGGGGCTGGGGCTGGGCTGGGGCTGGGGCTGAGGGCAGGTCTGGGCTGGGGCTCGGGCTGGGGCTGGGTCCTTGGCTGTGGCTGGGTTGTGGCTGGGGCTGGGCTGGGGCAGGGCTGTGGCTGGGGCAGGGTGGGGGCTGGAACAGGGCTGGGCTAGGGCTGGGCTGGGGCTGGGGCTGGGGCCAGGGGTGGGGCTGTGCTGGGGGCTGGGCTGGGCCAGGGCTGGCGCCGGGGCTGAGGGCAGGGCTGGGCTAGGTCTAGGGCTGGGGCAGGGCTGGGGCCGGGGCTGAGGCTGGGCTGGGTTCTGGGCTGGGGCGGGAACCAAGTCTATGGCTGGGCTGGGGCTGGGACCAGGCTGGGGCTGGGGATGGGGCTGGGGCAGGTCTGGGGGCAGGGATGGGAGTGGGGCTGGGCAGGGGCCGGGGCTGGGGCCGGGGGTGAAGCTGGGGCTGGGGCAGGGCTGGGCTAGAGCTGGGCTGGGGCCGGGGCTGCGGCTGGGGCTTGGTCCAGGGCTGGGCTGGGCTGGGGCTGGGTCCAGGGCTGGGGCATGGTTGGGGCTGGGGCTGTTCTGGGGCAGGGCTGGGGCTGGGCTGGGGCTGGGTGCAGGGCAGGGGCTGGGATAGGCCCGAGGCTGGGGCTGGGGCTGGGGCAGGGCTGGGGCTGGGGCTGGGTCGAGGGCTGGGGCTGGGCGGTGGCTAGGGCTGGGCTGGGTCAGGGTTGGGTCTGGGGCTGGGCTGGGGCCGAGGGTGGGGCTGTGCTGGGGCTGGGGCTGGGGCTGGGGCAGGGCTGGGCCTGGGCTGGGAGTGGGGCTGGGCTGGGGTAGGGCTGGGGGAGGGAAGGGGCTGGGGACAGGGCTGGGGCGGGGCTGGGGCCGAGTCTGGGGCCGGGGCTGGGGCCAGGGCTGGGGCAGGGCTGGGGCTGGGGCTGGGGCTGGGGCTGGGCTGGGGCCGGGGATGGGGCAGAACTAGGCTGGAGGCTGGGCCTTGGCCTGGGCATGGCTGGGGTCAGGGCTGGAACCAAGTCTAGGGCTGGGCTGGGGCTGGGCTGGGTCCAGGGCTGGGGCTGGGCTGTGGCTGTGGCTGGGCTGGGCTAGGGCTGGGGCTGGGCTGGGGCCGAGGGTGGGGCTAGGACCGAGGATGGGGCTGGGGCTGGGGCTGGGGCTGGGCTGGGGCAGGACAGGGGCTGGGCTGGGGCTGGGCTGGGGCTGGGGCTGGGCTGGGGCAGGGCTGGGGCAGGGCTTGGGCTGGGCTGCGGCTGGGGCTGGGGCTGGGCTGGGGCTGAGGGCAGGGCTGGGCTAGGGCTGGGGCTGGGGCAGAAGCCGGGGCTGGGGGACAGGGCTGGGGCCAGAGCTGGGGCCGGGGCTGAGTCTGGGCTGGGTTCTGGGCTGGGCCTGGGACAGGGCTGGGCCCGAGGCTGGGGCAGGGCTGGGAATGAGGTTGGGGCCGGGGCTGGGGCTGGGCTGGGGGCAGGGCCTGGGGCTGGGGCGGGAACCAATTCTATGGCTGGGCTGGGGCTGGGGATGGGCTGGGGCATGGTTGGGGCTGGGGCTGGGCTGGGGCTGGGTCCAGGGTGGGGATGGGGCTGGGCTGGGGGCAGGGCTGGGGCTGGGCGGTGGCTGGGGCTGGGCAGGGGCTGGGTTAGGGCTGCGGCTGGGTCCAGGGCAGGGGCTGGGCTGGGGCTGGGGCTGGGCTGGCGCAGGGCTGGGGCTGGGGCTGGGGCTGGACTGGGGCTGGGGCTGGGGCCAGGGCTGGGGCTGGGCGGTTCCTGGGGTTGTTCTGGGGCAGGGCTGGGGCTGGAGCTGGGCTGGGACTGGGGCTGGGTCCAGGGCAGGGCCTGAGCTGGAGCTGGGTCAGGGGCTGGGCTGGGGCAGGGCTGGGGATGAGGCTGGGGTGGGGCTGGGGGTGGGTCCAGGGCAGAGCTGGGGCTGGGCTGGGGCTGAGGGTGGGGCTGGGGCTTTGGCTGCGGCAGGGCTGGGGCTGGGGCTGGGTCCAGGGCTGGGTCTGGGCAGGGCTGGGGCAGGGCTGGGGCAGGGCTGTGGCTGGGGCTGGGCTGAGCTGGGTCCAGGGCATGGCTAGGGCTGGGGCTGAGACTGGGGCAGGACTGGGGCAGGGCTTGGGCAGGACTGGGGCTGGGGCTGGGCTGGGGCTGGGGCTGGGGCTGAGGGCAGGGCTGGGCTAGGGCTGGGGCTGGGGAAGGGCTGGGGCAGGGCTTGGGCAGGACTGGGGCTGGGGAAGGGCTGGGGCTGGGGCTGAGGGCAGGTCTGGGCTACGGCTGGGGCTGGGGCTGGGTCCTGGGCTGGGGCTGGGTTGTGGCTGGGGCTGGGCTGGGGCAGGGCTGTGGCTGGGGCAGGGTGGGGGCCGGAAAAGGGCTGGGCTAGGGCTGGGCTGGGGCTGGGGCTGGGACCAGGGGTGGGGCTGGGGCTGGGGCTGGGGCAGGGACTGGGACAGGGCTGGAGCAGGGGCTGGGGCCAGGGCTGGGGCTGGGCAGTGGCTGGGGCTGTTCTGGGGCAGGGCTAGGGCTGGGGCTGGGGCAGTGCTGGGGCAGGGCTGGAACTGGGGTTGGGCTGGGGCCAAGGTTGTGGCTGGGGTTTGGGCTGGGCTGGTGCCGACGGTGTGGCTGGGGCTGTGGCTGGGGCTGGGACAGGGCTGGGGCAGGGCTGGGCTAGGTCTGGGGCTGGGGCAGGGCTGGGGCCAGGGCTGAGGCTGGGCTGGGTTCTGGGCTGGGGCTGGGGCCAGAACCAAGTCTATGGCTAGGCTGGGGCTTGGACCGGGTTGGGGCTGGGGCTAGGGCTGGGGCAGGGATGGGGGCAGGGATGGGAGTGGGGCTGGGCAGGGGCCGGGGCTGGGGCCGGGGGTGAAGCTGGGGCTGGGGCAGGGCTGGGCTAGGGCTGGGCTGGGGCCGGGGCTGCGGCTGGGGCTTGGTCCAGGGCTGGGCTGGGCTGGGGCTGGGTCCAGGGCTGGGGCTGGGCTGTGACTGGGGCTGGGCTGGGGCTGGGGCTCGGTCCAGGGTGGGGATGGGGCTGGGCTGGGGCTGGGTTAGGGCTGGGGCTGGGTCCAGGGCAGGGGCTGGGCTGGGGCTGGGGCTGGGCTGGGACTGGGGCTGGGTCCAGGGCAGGGCCTGAGCTGGAGCTGGGGCAGGGGCTGGGCTGGGGCAGGGCTGGGGATGAGGCTGGGGTGGGGCTGGGGGTGGGTCCAGGGCAGAGCTGGGGCTGGGCTGGGGCTGAGGGTGGGGCTGGGGCTTTGGCTGCGGCAGGGCTGGGGCTGGGGCTGGTGCTGGGCTGGGTTCTGGGCTGAGCTGGGGCGGGGACTGGAGCCGGGGCTGGGGCCGGGGCTGGGTCCAGGGCTGGGACTGGGCAGGGCTGGGGCAGGGCTGGGGCAGGGCTAGGGCTGGGGGCAGGGATGGGGCTGGGGCTGGGTTGAAGGCTGGGCCAGGGATGGGGCCTCGGCTGGGGCTGGGGCTGGGTGGGGCTGTGCTGGGGCTGGGGCTGGGGCTGGGGCAGGGCTGGGCCTGGGCTGGGACTGGGGCTGGGCTGGGGTAGGGCTGGGGCAGGGAAGGGGCTGGGGACAGGGCTGGGGCGGGGCTGGGGCCGAGTCTGGGGCCGGGGCTGGGCTGGGGCCGGGGATGGGGCAGAACTAGGCTGGAGGCTGGGCCTTGGCCTGGGGCCGGGTTGGGGGCAGGGCTAGGTGCTGGGGCCTGGGCTCGGCTGGGGCCGGGGCTGGGCTGGGGGCAGGGCTGGGGCCTGAGGGTAGGGCAGGGCTGGGGCTGGGGCTGGGGCAGGGCAGGGGCTGGGCTGGGACCAGGACTGGGCTGGGGCAGGGACTGGGGCAGGTCTGGGGCTGGGGCTGTAGCTGAGGGCAGGGCTGGTCTAGGGCTGGGCCTGGGCTGAGGGCAGGGCTGGGCTGGGGCTGGGGCTGGGCTGAGGGCAGGGCTGGGCTAGGGCTGGGGCTGGGGCAGGGCTGGGGCTGGGGCTGAGGGCAGGGCTGGGCTGGGGTGGGGACTGGAGCCGGGGCTGGGGCCGGGGCTGGGAGCAGGGTTGGGCTGGGGCGGGGACTGGAGCCAAGGCTAAGGCTGGGCTAGGGTCTGGGCTGGGGCTGGGGCAGGGACTGGGACAGGGCTGGGGCAGGGGCTGGGGCCAGGGCTGGGGCTGGGCAGTGGCTGGGGCTGTTCTGTGGCAGGGCTGGGGCTGGGGCTGGGGCCAGGTCTGGGGCTGGGCAGTGGCTGGGGCTGTTCTGGGGCAGGGCTGGGGCAGGGGCTGGGGCCAGGGCTGGGGCTGGGCAGTGGCTGGGGCTGTTCTGGGGCAGGGCTGGGGCTGGGGCTGGGGCCAGGGCTGGGACTGGGTGGTGGCTGGGGCTGTTCTGGGGCAGGGCTGGGGCTGGGCTGGGGCTGGGCGGTGGCTGGGGCTGAGGGCAGGTCTGGGGTAGGGCTGGGGCTGGGGAAGGGCTGGGGCAGGGCTTGGGCAGGACTGGGGCTGGGGCTGGGCTGGGGCTGGGGCTGAGGGCAGGGCTGGGCTAGGGCTGGGGCTGGGGAAGGGCTGGGGCAGGGCTTGGGCAGGACTGGGGCTGGGGCTGGGCTGGGGCTGGGGCTGAGGGCAGGTCTGGGCTGGGGCTCGGGCTGGGGCTGGGTCCTGGGCTGTGGCTGGGTTGTGGCTGGGGCTGGGCTGGGGCAGGGCTGTGGCTGGGGCAGGGTGGGGGCTGGAACAGGGCTGGGCTAGGGCTGGGCTGGGGCTGGGGCTGGGGCCAGGGGTGGGGCTGTGCTGGGGGCTGGGCTGGGCCAGGGCTGGGGCTGGGCTGAGGGCAGGGCTGGGCTAGGTCTAGGGCTGGGGCAGGGCTGGGGCCGGGGCTGAGACTGGGCTGGGTTCTGGGCTGGGGCGGGAACCAAGTCTATGGCTGGGCTGGGGCTGGGACCAGGCTGGGGCTGGGGCTGGGGATGGGGCAGGGACTGGGACAGGGCTGGGGCAGGGGCTGGGGCCAGGGCTGGGGCTGGGGCCAGGGCTGTGGCTGGGCGGTGGCTGGGGCTGTTCTGGGGCTGGGCTGGGGCTGGGCAGGGGCTGGGCTAGGCCCGAGTCTGGGGCTGGGCTGGGGCCGAGGATGGGGCTGGGCTGGGGTCTGGGCTGGGCCTGGGGCAGGGCTGGCCCCGAGGCTGGGGCAGGGCTGGAGTCGGGCTGGGGCTGGGGCTGCGCTGGGCTAGGGCTGGGGCTGGGCTGGGGCTGGGTCCAGGGCTGGGGCTAGGCTGTGGCTGGGTCCGGGCTGGGCTAGGGCTGGGGCTGGGCTGGGGCCGAGGGTGAGGCTGGGGCTGGGGCTGGGGCAAAGCTGGGGCTGGGCTGAGGGCAGGGCTAGGCTACGGGTGGGGCTCGGGCTGGGCTGGGGCTGGGCTGGGGCAGGGCAGGGGCCGGGCTGGGGCTGGGCTGGGGCTGGGGCTGGGCTGGGGCAGGGCAGGGGCCGGGCTGGGGCTGGGCTGGGGCTGGGGCAGGGCTGGGGCAGGGCTGGGGCTGTGGCTGGGTCTGGGGCTGAGGGCAGGGCTGGGCTAGGGCTGGGGCTGGGGCAGAAGCCGGGGCTGGGGACAGGGCTGGGGCCAGAGCTGGGGCCGGGGCTGAGGCTGGGCTGGGTTCTGGGCTGGGCCTGGGACAGGGCTGGGCCCGAGGCTGGGGCAGGGCTGGGACTGAGTTTGGGGCCGGGGCTGGGGCTGGACTGGGGGCAGGGCTGTGGCTGGGGCGGGAACCAATTCTATGGATGGGCTGGGGCTGGGGATGGGCTGGGGCCAATGCTGGGTCTGGGCTGGGACTGGGGCTGGGCTGGGGTAGGCCTGGGGCAGGGCTGGGGCTGGGGCCGGGGCTGGGCTGCGGCCGGGGCTGGGGCAGAACTAGGCTGGAGGCTGGGCCTTGGCCTGGGGCCGGGTTGGGGGCAGGGCTAGGTGCTGGGGCCTGGGCTCGGCTGGGGCCGGGGCTGGGCTGGGGGCAGGGCTGGGGCCTGAGGGTAAGGCTGGGCTAGGGCTGGGGCTGGGGCAGGGCAGGGGCTGGGCTGGGACCAGGACTGGGCTGGGGCAGGGACTGGGGCAGGTCTGGGGCTGGGGCTGTGGCTGAGGGCACGACTGGTCTAGGGCTGGGCCTGGGCTGAGGTCAGGGCTGGGCTGGGGCTGGGGCTGGGCTGGGGCTGGGCTGAGGGCAGGGCTGGGCTAGGGCTGGGGCTGGGGCAGGGCTGTGGCTGGGGCTGGGCTGGGTTCTGAGCTGGGCTGGGGCGGGGACTGGAGCCGGATCTGGGGCCGGGGCTGGGAGCAGGGTTGGGCTGGGGCGGGGACTGGAGCCAAGGCTAAGGCTGGGCTAGGGTCTGGGCTGGGGCCGGGGCTGCGACTGGGGCTGGGTCCAGAGCAGGGGCTGGGGCTGGGCTGGGGCAGGGCTGGGGCCTGGCTGAGGCTGGGCTGTGGGCAGGGCTGGGGTCAGGGCTGGAACCAAGTCTAGGGCTGGGCTGGGGCTGGGTTGGGACTGAAGTTGGGGCCGGGGCTGGGGCTGGACTGGGGGCAGGGCTGGGGCTGGGGCGGGAACCAATTCTATGGCTGGGCTGGGGCTGGGGCTGGGCTGGGGGCAGGGATGGGGGTGGGGCTGGGCAGGGGCTAGGCTGGGGCCGGGGATGGGGCTGGGCTAGGATCTGGGCTGGGGATGGGGTTGAGATTGGGGCTGGGTCCAGGGCTGGGGCTGGGCTGGGTCTGGGCTGGGGATGGGTCCAGGGCTGGGGCTGGGCTGCGGCTGAGGGTGGGGCTAGGACCGAGGATGGGGCTGGGGCTGGGGCTGGGCTGGGGCAGGGCAAGGGCTGGGCTGGGGCTGGGCTGGGGCAGGGCAGGGGCCGGGCTGGGGCTGGGCTGGGGCTGGGGCAGGGCTGGGGCAGGGCTGGGGCTGTGGCTGGGTCTGGGGCTGAGGGCAGGGCTGGGCTAGGGCTGGGGCTGGGGCAGAAGCCGGGGCTGGGGACAGGGCTGGGGCCAGAGCTGGGGCCGGGGCTGAGGCTGGGCTGGGTTCTGGGCTGGGCCTGGGACAGGTCTGGGCCCGAGGCTGGGGCAGGGCTGGGAATGAGGTTGGGGCCGGGGCTGGGGCTGGGCTGGGGGCAGGGCTGGGGCTGGGGCGGGAACCAATTCTATGGCTGGGCTGGGGCTGGGGATGGGCTGGGGCATAGTTGGGGCTGGGGCTGGGCTGAGGGCAGGGCTGGGCCTGGTCTGGGACCGGGACTGGGGCTGGGGCTGGGGCAGGGCTGGGGCAGGGCTGGAACTGGGGCTGGGCTGGGGCCAAGGTTGTGGCTGGGGCTGGGGCTGGGCTGGTGCCGAGGGTGTGGCTGGGGCTGTGGCTGGGTCTGGGGACAGGGCTGGGGCAGGGCTGGGGCTGGGCTGGGGCTGGGGCTGGGGACAGGGCTGGGGCCGGGCTGGGGCTGGGGCTGGGCTGAGGGCAGGGCTTGGGCAGGGCTGGGGATGGGGGCTGGGATGGGGCAGGACTGGAGCTGGGGCTAAGGCAGGGGCCGGGGCTGGGGCTGGGGCAGGGCTGTGGCTGGGGCTGGGCTGGGTTCTGGACTGGGCTGGGGCGGGGGACTGGAGCCGGGGCTGGGGCCGGGGCTGGGAGCAGGGCTGGGCTGGGGCGGGGACTGGAGCCGGGGCTGCCACTGGGGCAGGGTCCAGGGCAGGGGCTGGGCTGGGGCTGGGGCTGGGCCGGGGCAGGCCTGGGGCTGGGCTGGGGCTGAGGGCAGGGCTGGGCTGGGGCTGGGGCTGGGCTGAGGGCAGGGCTGGGCTTGGGCTGGGGCTGGGGCAGGGCTGTGGCTGGGACTGGGGAGGGGTTCTGGGCTGGGCCGGGGCGGGGACTGGAGCCGGGGCTGGGGCCGGGGATGGGAGCAGGGCTGGGCTGGGGCTGGGACTGGAGCCGGGGCTGCCACTGGGGCTGGGTCCAGGGCAGGGGCTGGGCCGGGGCAGGGCTGGGGCTGGGCTGGGGCTGAGGGCAGGGCTGGGCTGGGGCTGGGGCTGTGCTGAGGGCAGGGCTGGGCTAGGTCTGAGGCTGGGGCAGGGCTGGGGCCGGGGCTGAGGCTGGGCTGGGTTCTGGGCTGGGCCTGGGTCAGGGCTGGGCCCGAGGCTGGGGCAGGGCTGGGACTGAGGTTGGGGCCGGGGCTGGGGCTGGGCTGGGGGCAGGGCTGGGGCTGGGGTGGGAACCAATTCTATGGCTGGGCTGGGGCTGGGGATGGGCTGGGGCCGGGGCTGGGGCTGGGGCTGGGGCTGGGGCAGGGCTGGGGGCAGGGATGGTAGTGGGGCTGGGCAGGGGCTGGGCTGGGGCCGGGGGTGGGGCTGGGGCTGGGCTGTGGCTGGGGCAGGGACTGGAGCCGGGGCTGTGGCTGGGCTAGGGTCTGGGCTGGGGATGGGGCTGCGACTGGGGCTGGGTCCAGGGCTGGGGCTGGGCTGTGGCTGGGGCTGGGCTGGGGCTGGGCTGGGGCTGCGTCCAGGGCAGGGGCTGGGCTAGGGCTGGGGTTGGGGCTGAGGGCAGGGCTGGGCTAGGGCTGGGGCTGGGGCAGGGCTGTGGCTGGGGCTGGGCTGGGTTCTGAGCTGGGCTGGGGCGGGGACTGGAGACGGGGCTGAGGCTGGGCTAGGTTCTGGGCTGGGGATGGGGTTGAGATTGGGGCTGGGTCCAGGGCTGGGGCTGGGGCAGGGCTGGGCTAGGGCTGGGCTGGGGCCGGGGCTGGGGCGTTGGGTGGGGCTGGGCTGGGGGCTGGGCTGGGCCGGGGCTGGGGCTGGGCTGAGGGCAGGGCTGATCTAGGTCTGGGGCTGGGGCAGGTCTGGGGCCGGGGCTGAGGCTGGGCTGGGTTCTGGGCTGGGGCTGGGGCCAGAACCAAGTCTATGGCTGGGCTGGGGCTGGGGCTGGGACCGGGCTGGGGCTGGGCCTGGGGCTGGGGCAGGGGCTGGGGCAGGGCTGGGGGCAGGGATGGGAGTGGGGCTGGGCAGGGGCCGGTTCTGGGGCCGGGGGTGAAGCTGGGTCTGGGGCAGGGCTGGGCTAGGGCTGGGCTGGGGCCGGGGCTGCGGCTGGGGCTTGGTCCAGGGCTGGGCTGGGCTGGGGCTGGGGCTGGGCTGGCGCAGGGCTGGGGCTGGGGCTGGGGCTGGGGCTGGGCTGGGGCTGGGGCTGGGTCCCGGGCTGGGGCATGGTTGGGGCTGGGGCTGGGCTGGGTCTGCTCCAGGGTGGGGATGGGGCTGGGCTGGGGGCAGGGCTGGGGCTGGGCAGTGGCTGGGGCTGGGCAGGGTCTGGGTTAGGTCTGGGGCTGGGTCCAGGGCAGGGGCTGGGCTGGGGCTGGGGCTGGGCTGGCACAGGGCTGGGGCTGGTCTGGGGCCAGGGCTGGGGCTGGGCGGTGGCTGGGGCTGTTCTGGGGCAGGTCTGGGACTGGGGCTGGGCTGGGGCTGGGGCTGGGTCCAGGGCAGGGCCTGAGGTGGGGCTGGGTCAGGGGCTGGGCTGGGGCAGGGCTGGGGATGAGGCTGGGGTGGGGCTGGGGGTGGGTCCAGGGCAGAGCTGGGGCTGGGCTGGGGCTGAGGGTGGGGCTGGGGCTGGGGCTGCGGCAGGGCTAGGGCCGGGGATGGGGCAGAACTACGCTGGAGGCTGGGCCTTGGCCTGGGGCCGGGTTGGGGGCAGGGCTAGGTGCTGGGGCATGGGCTTGGCTGGGGGCAGGGCTGGGCTGGGGGCAGGGCTGGGGTCGGGGCTGGAACTAAGTCAAGGGCAGGGCTGGGGCTGGGGCTGGGGCTGGGGCCTGAGGGTAGGGCTGTGGCTAGGGCTGGGGCTGGGGCAGGGCAGGGGCTGGGCTGGGACCAGGACTGGGCTGGGGCAGGGACTGGGGCAGGTCTGGATATGGGGCTGTGGCTGAGGGCAGGGCTGGGCTAGGGCTGGGCCTGGGCTGAGGGCAGGTCTGGGCTAGGGCTGGGGCTGGGGCAGGGCTGTGGCTGGGGCTGGGCTGGGTTCTGAGCTGGGCTGGGGCGGGGACTGGAGACGGGGCTGAGGCTGGGCTAGGTTCTGGGCTGGGGATGGGGTTGAGATTGGGGCTGGGTCCAGGGCTGGGGCTGGGCTGTGGCCGGGGCTGGGCTGGGGCTGGGCTGGGGCTGGGTCCAGGGCAGGGGCTGGGCTGGGGCTGGGGCTGGGGCTGAGGGCAGGGCTGGGCTAGGGCTGGGGCTGGGGTAGGGGCCGGGGCTGGGGCTGGGTTCGGTGCAGGGCTGGGGCTGGGGCAGGGCGGGGGCTGGGCTGGGGCCGGGGCTGGGGCCGTGGGTGGGGCTGTGCTGGGGGCTGGGCTGGGCCAGGGCTGGGGCTGGGCTGAGGCCAGGGCTGGCCTAGGTCTAGGGCTGGGGCAGGGCTGGGGCCGGGGCTGAGGCTGGGCTGGGTTCTGGGCTGGGGCGGGAACCAAGTCTATGGCTGGGCTGGGGCTGGGACCAGGCTGGGGCTGGGGCTGGGGATGGGGCAGGTCTGTGGGCAGGGATGGGAGTGGGGCTGTGCAGGGGCCGGGGCTGGGTCTGGGCAGGGCTGGGGCAGGGCTGGGGCAGGGCTGTGGCTGGGGCTGGGCTGGGGCTGGGTCCAGGGCATGGCTGGGACTGGGGCTGGGGCTGGGGCAGGGCTGGGGCAGGGCTTGGGCAGGACTGGGGCTGGGGCTGGGCTGAGGCTTTGGCTGAGGGCAGGGCTGGGCTAGGGCTGGGGCTGGGGAAGGGCTGGGGCAGGGCTTGGGCAGGACTGGGGCTGGGGCTGGGCTGGGGCTGGGGCTGAGGGCAGGTCTGGGCTGGGGCTGGGGCTCGGGCTGGGTCCTGGGCTGTGGCTGGGGTGTGGCTGGGGCTGGGCTTGGCCAGGGCTGTGGCTGGGGCAGGGTGGGGGCTGGAACAGGGCTGGGCTAGGGCTGGGCTGGGGCTGGGGCTGGGGCAGGGACTGGGACAGGGCTGGGGCAGGGGCTGGGGCCAGGGCTGGGGCTGGGCAGTGGCTGGGGCTGTTCTGGGGCAGGGCTGGGGCTGGGGCTGGGGCAGGTCTGGGACTGGGGCTGGGCTGGGGCTGGGGCTGGGTCCAGGGCAGGGCCTGAGCTGGGGCTGGGTCTGGGGCTGGGCTGGGGCAGGGCTGGGGATGAGGCTGGGGTGGGGCTGGGGGTGGGTCCAGGGCAGAGCTGGGGCTGGGCTGGGGCTGAGGGTGAGGCTGGGGCTGGGGCTGCGGCAGGGCTGGGGCCGGGGATGGGGCAGAACTAGGCTGGAGGCTGGGCCTTGGCCTGGGGCCGGGTTGGGGGCAGGGCTAGGTGCTGGGGCCTGGGCTCGGCTGGGGGCAGGGCTCGGCTGGGGGCAGGGCTGGGGCTGGGGCTGGGGCTGGGGCTGGGGCCTTAGGGTAGGGCTGTGGCTAGGGCTGTGGCTAGGGCAGGGCAGGGGCTGGGCTGGGACCAGGACTGGGCTGGGGCAGGGACTGGGCCAGGTCTGGATCTGGGGCTGTGGCTGAGGGCAGGGCTCGGCTAGCGCTGTTCCTGGGCTGAGGGCAGGTCTGGGCTGGGGCTGGGGCTGGGTTGAGGGCAGGGCTGGGCTAGGGCTGGGGCTGGGGCAGGGCTGTGGCTGGGGCTGGGCTGGGTTCTGGGCTGGGCTGGGGCGGGGGACTGGAGCCGGGGCTGGGGCCGGGGCTGGGAGCAGGGCTGGGCTGGGGCGGGGACAAGAGACGGGGCTGAGGCTGGGCTAGGGTCTGGGCTGGGGATGGGGTTGAGATTGGGGCTGGGTCCAGGGCTGGGGCTGGGCTGTGTCTGGGGCTGGGGTGGGGCTGGGCTGGGGCTGGGACCAGGGTAGGGGCTGGGCTGGGGCTGGGGCTGGGGCTGGGGCTGAGGGCAGGGCTGGGCTAGGGCTGGGGCTGGGGTAGGGGCCAGGGCTGGGGCTGGGTTCGGTGCAGGCCTGGGGCTGGGGCAGGGCGGGGGCTGGGCTGGGGCCGGGGCTGGGGCCGTGGGTGGGGCTGGGCTGGGGGCTGGGCTGGGCCAGGGCTGGGGCTGGGGTGAGGGCAGGGCTGGGCTAGGTCTAGGGCTGGGGCAGGGCTGCAGCCGGGGCTGAGGCTGGGCTGGGTTCTGGGCTGGGGCTGGGGCTGGGGCCAGGGCAGTGGCTAGTGCTGGGGCTGGGCTGGGACCGGGCTGGGCCCGAGGCTTGGGTCCAGGGCTGGGGCTGGGGCAGGGCAGGGGTTGGGCTGGGACCAGGACTAGGCTGGGGCAGGGACTGGGGCAGGTCTGGGTCTGGGGCTGTAGCTGAGGGCAGAGCTGGTCTAGGGCTGGGCCTGGGCTGAGGGCAGGGCTGGGCTGGGGCTGGGGCTGGGCTGAGGGCAGGGCTGGGCTAGGGCTGGGGCTGGGGCAGGGCTGGGCTGGGGCTGGGGCTGGGTTAGGGCTGGGGCTGGGGCTGGGCTGGTGCAGGGCTGCAGCTGGGGCTGGGTCCAGGGCTGGGGCTGGGCTGGGTCAGGGCCGGGGCTGGGGCGGGGTCCTGGGCTGGGGCTGTGCTGGGGCAGGGCTGGGGCTGGGGCTGGAGCTGGGGCTGGGTCAAGGGCTGGGGCTGGGCTGGGGCAGGGCTGGGGCTGGGGCTGGGTCCAGGGCTGGGGCTGTGGCTGGGGCAGGGCTGGGGCTGGGGCTGGGCTGGTGCAGGGCTGGAGCTGGGGCTGGGTCCATGGCTGGGTCTGGGCTGGGGCAGGGCTGGGGCTGGGGACAGGGCTGGGGCTGGGCGGTGGCTGGGGCTGGGCTGGGGCTGGGGTAGGGCTGGGGCTGGGTCCAGGGCAGGGGCTGGGTCCAGGCCTGGGGCTGGGCTGGCGCAGGGCTGGGGCTTCAGCAGGGGCTAGTTCTGGGGCTGTGCTGGGTCTGGGCTGGGGCTGGGGCAGAGGCTGGGGCTGGGTCCAGGGCTGGGGCTGGGGCTGGGTTCAGGGCTGGGGCTGGGCTGGGGCAGGGCTGGAGCTGGGACTGGGTCCAGGGCTGGGGCTGGGCTGGGGCAGGGCTGGGTCTGGGGCTGGGTCCAGGGCTGGTGCTGTGCTAGGGCAGGGCTGGGTCTGGGGCTGTGGCTGGTGCAGGGCTGGGGCTGGGGCTGGGTCCAGGGCTGGGGCTGGCTGGGGCAGGGTTGGGGCTGGGGCTGGGTCCGGGGCTGGGGCTGGGCTGGGGCAGGGCTGGGGCTGGGGCTTGGTCCAGGACTGGGGCTGGGCTGGGGCAGGGCTGGGGCTGGGGCTGGAGCTGGGGCTGGGTCCAGGGCTGGGGCTGGGCTGGGGCAGGGCTGCGGCTGTGGCTGGGTCCAGGGCTGGGGCTGGCTGGGGCAGGGCTGGGGCTGGGGCTGGGTCCAGGGCTGGGGCTGGCTGGGGCAGGGTTGGGGCTGGGGCTGGGGCTGGGTCCGGGGCTGGGGCTGGGCTGGGGCAGGGCTGGGGCTGGGGCTTGGTCCAGGACTGGGGCTGGGCTGGGGCAGGGCTGGGGCTGGGGCTGGAGCTGGGGCTGGGTCCAGGGCTGGGGCTGGGCTGGGGCAGGGCTGGGGCTGTGGCTGGGTCCAGGGCTGGGGCTGGCTGGGGCAGGGCTGGGGCTGGGTCTGGGTCCAGGGCTGGGGCTGGGCTGTAACAGGGCTGGGGCTGGGGCTTGGTCCAGGACTGGGGCTGGGCTGGGGCAGGGCTGGGGCTGGGGCTGGGTCCAGGGCTGGGGCTGGGCTCGGCTGGGGCTGGGGCTGGGCTGGGGGCAGGGCTGGGGTCGGGGCTGGAACCAAGTCAAGGGCAGGGCTGTAGCTGGGGCTGGGGCTAGGGCCTGAGGGTAGGGCTGGGCTAGGGCTGGGGCTGGGGCAGGGCAGGGGCTGGGCTGGGACCAGGACTGGGCTGGGGCAGGGACTGGGGCAGGTCTGGGGCTGGGGCTGTGGCTGAGGGCAGGGCTGGTCTAGGGCTGGGCCTGGGCTGAGGGCAGGGCTGGGCTGGGGCTGGGGCTGGGCTGAGGGCAGGGCTGGGCTAGGGCTGGGGCTGGGGCAGGGCTGTGGCTGAGTTCTGGGCTGGGGCAGGGCTGGAGCTGGGGCTGGGTCCATGGCTGGGTCTGGGCTGGGGCAGGGCTGGGGCTGGGGCTGGGGCTGGAGCTGGGGCTGGGGCCGGGGCAGTGCTGGGCCTGAGGCTGGGGTCCAGGGCTGGGGCTGGGCGGTGGCTGGGGCTGGGCTGGGGCTGGGGTAGGGCTGGGGCTGGGTCCAGGGCAGGGGCTGGGTCCAGGCCTGGGGCTGGGCTGGCGCAGGGCTGGGGCTTCAGCAGGGGCTAGTTCTGGGGCTGTGCTGGGTCTGGGCTGGGGCTGGGGCAGAGGCTGGGGCTGGGTCCAGGGCTGGGGCTGGGGCTGGGTTCAGGGCTGGGGCTGGGCTGGGGCAGGGCTGGAGCTGGGGCTGGGTCCAGGGCTGGGGCTGGGCTGGGGCAGGGCTGGGTCTGGGGCTGGGTCCAGGGCTGGTGCTGTGCTGGGGCAGGGCTGGGTCTGGGGCTGTGGCTGGTGCAGGGCTGGGGCTGGGGCTGGGTCCAGGGCTGGGGCTGGCTGGGGCAGGGTTGGGGCTGGGGCTGGGTCCGGGGCTGGGGCTGGGCTGGGGCAGGGCTGGGGCTGGGGCTTGGTCCAGGACTGGGGCTGGGCTGGGGCAGGGCTGGGGCTGGGGCTGGAGCTGGGGCTGGGTCCAGGGCTGGGGCTGGGCTGGGGCAGGGCTGGGGCTGTGGCTGGGTCCAGGGCTGGGGCTGGCTGGGGCAGGGCTGGGGCTGGGTCTGGGTCCAGGGCTGGTGCTGGGCTGGAACAGGGCTGGGGCTGGGGCTTGGTCCAGGACTGGGGCTGGGCTGGGGCAGGGCTGGGGCTGGGGATGGGTCCAGGGCTGGGGCTGGGCTCGGCTGGGGCTGGGGCTGGGCTGGGGCTGGGGCTGGGCTGGGGTCGGGGCTGGAACCAAGTCAAGGGCAGGGCTGTAGCTGGGGGCTGGGGGCTGGGGCTAGGGGCCTGAGGGTAGGGCTGGGCTAGGGCTGGGGCTGGGGCAGGGCAGGGGCTGGGCTGGGGACCAGGACTGGGCTGGGGCAGGGACTGGGGGCAGGTCTGGGGCTGGGGGCTGTGGCTGAGGGCAGGGGCTGGTCTAGGGCTGGGCCTGGGCTGAGGGCAGGGCTGGGCTGGGGCTGGGGCTGGGCTGAGGGCAGGGCTGGGCTAGGGCTGGGGCTGGGGCAGGGCCTGTGGCTGGGTTCTGGGCTGGGGCAGGGCTGGAGCTGGGGCTGGGTCCATGGCTGGGGTCTGGGCTGGGGCAGGGCTGGGGCTGGGGCTGGAGCTGGGGGTGGGGCCGGGGGGCAGTGCTGGGCCTGAGGCTGGGGTCCAGGGCTGGGGCTGGGCGGTGGCTGGGGCTGGGCTGGGGCTGGGGTAGGGCTGGGGCTGGGTCCAGGGGCAGGGGCTGGGTCCAGGCCTGAGGCTGGGCCGGCGCAGGGCTGGGGGCTTCAGCAGGGGCTAGTTCTGGGGCTGTGCTGGGTCTGGACTGGGGCTGGGGCAGAGGCTGGGGCTGGGTCCAGGGCTGGGGCTGGGGCTGGGTTCAGGGCTGGGGCTGGGCTGGGGCAGGGCTGGAGCTGGGGCTGGGTCCAGGGCTGGGGCTGGGCTGGGGCAGGGCTGGGTCTGGGGCTGGGGTCCAGGGCTGGTGCTTGTGCTGGGGCAGGGCTGGGTCTGGGGGCTGTGGCTGGTGCAGGGCTGGGGCTGGGGCTGGGTCCAGGGCTGGGGCTGGGCTGGGGCAGGGTTGGGGCTGGGGCTGGGTCCGGGGCTGGGGCTGGGCTGGGGCAGGGCTGGGGCTGGGGCTTGGTCCAGGACTGGGGCTGGGCTGGGGCAGGGCTGGGGCTGGGGCTGGAGCTGGGGCTGGGTCCAGGGCTGGGGCTGGGCTGGGGCAGGGGCTGGGGCTGTGGCTAGGTCCAGGGCTGGGGCTGGCTGGGCAGGGCTGGGGCTGGGGGCTGGGTCCAGGGGCTGGGGGCAGGGCTGGGCTGGGGCAGGGCTGGGGCTGGGGATGGGTCCAGGGCTGGGGCTGGGCTCGGCTGGGGCTGGGGCTGGGCTGGGGGCAGGGCTGGGGTCGGGGCTGGAACCAAGTCAAGGGCAGGGCTGTAGCTGGGGCTGGGGCTAGGGCCTGAGGGTAGGGCTGGGCTAGGGCTGGGGCTGGGGCAGGGCAGGGGCTGGGCTGGGGACCAGGACTGGGCCTGGGGCAGGGACTGGGGCAGGTCTGGGGGCTGGGGCTGTGGCTGAGGGCAGGGCTGGTCTAGGGCTGGGCCTGGGCTGAGGGCAGGGGCTGGGCTGGGGCTGGGGCTGGGGCTGAGGGCAGGCTGGGCTAGGGCTGGGGCTGGGGCAGGGCTGTGGCTGGGTTCTGGGCTGGGCTGGGGCGGGGACTGGAGCCGGGGGCTGGGTCCAGGGCAGGGGGCTGGGGCTGGGCTGGGGGCAGGGCTGGGGCCTGGCTGAGGGCTGGGCTGAGGGCAGGGCTGGGGGTCAGGGCTGGAACCAAGTCTAGGGCTGGGCTGGGGGCTGGGTTGGGGGCCGGTGCTGAAGCAGAGACTGGGCTGGAGGCTCGGCTGTGGCTGGGGCTGGGCTGGGTCCAGGGCGGGGGCTGGGCTGTAGCTGTGGCTGGGGCTGGGCTAGGGCTGGGGCTGGGCTGGGGCCGAGGGTGGGGCTAGGGACCCGAGGATGGGGCTGGGGCTGGGGCCGGGGGCAGGGCTGGACTAGGGCTGGGGCTGGGGGCAGGGCTGGGGGCCCGGGGGCTGAGGCTGGGCTGGGGCTGGGTCCAGGGCAGGGGCTGGGTCCAGGCCCTGGGGGCTGGGCTGGCGCAGGGCTGGGGCTTCAGCAGGGGCTAGTTCTGGGGCTGTGCTGGGTCTGGGCTGGGGCTGGGGCAGAGGCTGGGGCTGGGTCCAGGGCTGGGGCTGGGGCTGGGTTCAGGGCTGGGGCTGGGCTGGGCAGGGCTGGAGCTGGGGCTGGGTCCAGGGCTGGGGCTGGGCTGGGGGCAGGGCTGGGTCTGGGGGCTGGGTTCCAGGGCTGGTGCTGTGCTGGGGGCAGGGCTGGGTCTGGGGCTGTGGCTGGTGCAGGGCTGGGGCTGGGGCTGGGTCCAGGGCTGGGGCTGGCTGGGGCAGGGTTGGGGCTGGGGCTGGGTCCGGGGGCTGGGGGGCTGGGCTGGGGCAGGGCTGGGGCTGGGGCTTGGTCCAGGACTGGGGCTGGGCTGGGCAGGGCTGGGGCTGGGGCTGGAGCTGGGGCTGGGTCCAGGGCTGGGGCTGGGCTGGGGGCAGGGCTGGGGCTGTGGCTGGGTCCAGGGCTGGGGCTGGCTGGGGGCAGGGCTTGGGGCTGGGTCTGGGTCCAGGGCTGGTGCTGGGCCTGGAACAGGGCTGGGGCTGGGGCTTGGTCCAGGACTGGGGCTTGGGCTGGGGCAGGGCTGGGGCTGGGGATGGGTCCAGGGCTGGGGCTGGGCTCGGCTGGGGCTGGGGGCTGGGCTGGGGCTGGGGCTGGGCTTGGGGTCGGGGCTGGAACCAAGTCAAGGGCAGGCTGTAGCTGGGGGCTGGGGCTGGGGCTAGGGCCTGAGGGTAGGGCTGGCTAGGGCTGGGGCTGGGGCAGGGCAGGGGCTGGGCTGGGGACCAGGACTGGGGCTGGGGCAGGGACTGGGGCAGGTCTGGGGCTGGGGCTGTGGCTGAGGGCAGGGGCTGGTCTAGGGCTGGGCCTGGGCTGAGGGGCAGGGCTGGGCTGGGGCTGGGGCTGGGCTGAGGGCAGGGCTGGGCTAGGGCTGGGGCTGGGGCAGGGCTGTGGCTGGGTTCTGGGCTGGGGCAGGGCTGGAGCTGGGGCTGGGTCCATGGCTGGGTCTGGGCTGGGGCAGGGCTGGGGGCTGGGGCTGGAGCTGGGGGTGGGGCCGGGGCAGTGCTGGGCCTGAGGCTGGGGTCCAGGGCTGGGGCTGGGGCGGTGGCTGGGGCTGGGCTGGGGGCTGGGGGTAGGGCTGGGGCTGGGTCCAGGGCAGGGGGGCTGGGTCCAGGCCTGAGGCTGGGCCGGCGCAGGGCTGGGGCTTCAGCAGGGGCTAGTTCTGGGGCTGTGCTGGGTCTGGACTGGGGCTGGGGCAGAGGGCTGGGGCTGGGGTCCAGGGGCTGGGGCTGGGGCTGGGGTTCAGGGCTGGGGCTGGGCTGGGGCAGGGCTGGAGCTGGGGCTGGTCCAGGGCTGGGGCTGGGCTGGGGCAGGGGCTGGGTCTGGGGCTGGGTCCAGGGCTGGTGCTGTGCTGGGGCAGGGCCTGGGTCTGGGGCTGTGGGCTGGTGCAGGGCTGGGGCTGGGGCTGGGTCCAGGGCTGGGGCTGGCTGGGGCAGGGTTGGGGCTGGGGGCTGGGTCCGGGGGCTGGGGCTGGGCTGGGGGGCAGGGCTGGGGGACTGGGGCTTGGTCCAGGACTGGGGCTGGGCTGGGGCAGGGCTGGGGCTGGGGCTGGAGCTGGGGCTGGGTCCAGGGCTGGGGCTGGGCTGGGGCAGGGCTGGGGCTGTGGCTAGGTCCAGGCTGGGGCTGGCTGGGGCAGGGCTGGGGCTGGGGCTGGGGTCCAGGGCTGGGGCAGGGCTGGGCTGGGGCAGGGCTGGGGGCTGGGGATGGGTCCAGGGCTGGGGCTGGGCTCGGCTGGGGCTGGGGGCTTGGGCTGGGGGCAGGGCTGGGGGTCGGGGCTGGAACCAAGTCAAGGGCAGGGCTGTAGCTGGGGCTGGGGCTAGGGCCTGAGGGGTAGGGCTGGGCTAGGGCTGGGGCTGGGGCAGGGCAGGGGCTGGGCTGGGACCAGGACTGGGCTGGGGCAGGGACTGGGGCAGGGTCTGGGGCTGGGGGCTGTGGCTGAGGGCAGGGCTGGTCTAGGGCTGGGCCTGGGCTGAGGGCAGGGCTGGGCTGGGGCTGGGGCCTGGGCTGAGGGCAGGGCTGGGCTAGGGCTGGGGCTGGGGCAGGGCTGTGGCTGGGTTCTGGGCTGGGCTGGGGGCGGGGGACTGGAGCCGGGGCTGGGTCCAGGGCAGGGGCTGGGGCTGGGCTGGGGGCAGGGCTGGGGCCTGGCTGAGGCTGGGCTGAGGGCAGGGCTGGGGTCAGGGCTGGAACCAAGTCTAGGGCTGGGCTGGGGCTGGGTTGGGGCCGGTGCTGAAGCAGGGGACGTGGGCTGGAGGCTCGGCTGTGGCTGGGGCTGGGCTGGGTCCAGGGCGGGGGCTGGGCTGTAGCTGTGCTGGGCTGGGCTAGGGCTGGGGCTGGGCTGGGGTCCGAGGGTGGGGCTAGGAGACCGAGGATGGGGCCTGGGGCTGGGGCCGGGGGGCAGGGCTGGACTAGGGGCTGGGGCTGGGGCAGGGCTGGGGCCGGGGCTGAGGCTGGGCTGGGGCTGGGGCTGGGCTGGGGTCCAGGGCTGGGGGCTGGTCTGGGGCTGTGGCTGGGGCCAGTTCTGTGGCTGGGGTTTGGGCCAGGGCTGGGGCTGGGGCTGGGCTGGGTCCAGGGCTGGGGCTGGGCTCGGGCAGGGCTGGGGGCTGGGGACTGGGGCTGGGGCTGAGGGTGGGGCTGGTCTGGGGAGTGGGCCTGGGCAGGGGCTGGGGCTGGGGGCCGGGGGCTGGGGCTGTGCTGGGGCTGGGGCTGGGCTGGGTCCAGGGCTGGGGCTGGGATGGGGCTGGGATGGCGCTGGGGCTGGGCTGGTGCAGGGCTGGAGCTGGGGCTGGGGGTCCAGGGCTGGGGCTGGGTCCAGGCCTGGGGCTGGGGCTGGCGCAGGGCTGGGGCTTCAGCAGGGGCTAGTTCTGGGGCTGTGCTGGGTCTGGGCTGGGGCTGGGGCAGAGGCTGGGGCTGGGTCCAGGGCTGGGGCTGGGCTGGGTTCAGGGCTGGGGCTGGGCTGGGGCAGGGCTGGAGCTGGGGCTGGGTCCAGGGCTGGGGCTGGGCTGGGGCAGGGCTGGGTCTGGGGGCTGGGTCCAGGGCTGGTGCTGTGCTGGGGGCAGGGCTGGAGCTGGGGCTGGGTCCAGGGCTGGGGCTGGGCTGGGGCAGGGCTGGGTCTGGGGCTGGGTCCAGGCTGGTGCTGTGCTGGGGCAGGGCTGGGGTCTGGGGCTGTGGCTGGTGCAGGGGCTGGGGCTGGGGCTGGGTCCAGGGCTGGGGCTGGCTGGGGCAGGGGTTGGGGGCTGGGGCTGGGTCCGGGGCTGGGGCTGGGCTGGGGCAGGGCTGGGGCTGGGGCTTGGTCCAGGACTGGGGGCTGGGCTGGGGCAGGGCTGGGGCTGGGGCTGGAGCTGGGGCTGGGTCCAGGGCTGGGGCTGGGCTGGGGCAGGGCTGGGGGCTGGCTGGGGGCAGGGCTGGGGCAGGGGCTGGGTCCAGGGCTGGGGCTGGGGCTGGGCTGGGGCAGGGCTGGGGCTGGGGCTGGGTCCAGGGCTGGGGCTGGCTGGGGCAGGGTTGGGGCTGGGGCTGGGTCCGGAGGCTGGGGCTGGGCTGGGGCAGGGGCTGGGGCTGGGGCTTGGTCCAGGACTGGGGCTGGGCTGGGGCAGGGCTGGGGGCTGGGGCTGGGTCCAGGGCTGGGGCTGGGGCTGGGGCAGGGCTGGGGCTGTGGCTGGGTCCAGGGGCTGGGGGCTGGCTGGGGCAGGCTGGGGGCTGGGGCTGGGTCCAGGCTGGGGCTGGGCTGGAACAGGGCTGGGGCTGGGGCTTGGTCCAGGACTGGGGCTGGGCTGGGGCAGGGCTGGGGCTGGGGATGGGTCAGGGCTGGGGCTGGGCTCGGCTGGGGCTGGGGCTGGGCTGGGGGCAGGGCTGGGGTCGGGGCTGGAACCAAGTCAAGGGCAGGGCTGTAGCTGGGGCTGGGGCTAGGGCCTGAGGGTAGGGCTGGGCTAGGGATGGGGCTGGGGCAGGGCAGGGGCTGGGCTGGGACCAGGACTGGGCTGGGGCAGGGAACTGGGGCAGGTCTGGGGCTGGGGCTGTGGCTGAGGGCAGGGCTGGTCTAGGGCTGGGCCTGGGCTGAGGGCAGGGCTGGGCTGGGGCTGGGGGCTGGGCTGAGGGCAGGGCTGGGCTAGGGCTGGGGCTGGGGCAGGGCTGTGGCTGGGTTCTGGGCTGGGGCAGGGCTGGAGCTGGGGCTGGGTCCATGGCTGGGTCTGGGCTGGGGCAGGGCTGGGGCTGGGGCTGGGGCTGGAGCTGGGGCTGGGGCCGGGGCAGTGCTGGGCCTGAGGCTGGGGTCCAGGGCTGGGGGCTGGGCGGTGGCTGGGGCTGGGCTGGGGCTGGGGTAGGGCTGGGGCTGGGGTCCAGGGCAGGGGCTGGGTCCAGGCCTGGGGCTGGGCTGGCGCAGGGCTGGGGCTTCAGCAGGGGCTATGGAGCTGGGGCTGGGTCCAGGGCTGGGGCTGGGCTGGGGCAGGGCTGGGTCTGGGGCTGGGTCCAGGGCTGGTGCTGTGCTGGGGCAGGGCTGGGTCTGGGGCTGTGGCTGGTGCAGGGCTGGGGCTGGGGCTGGGTCCAGGGCTGGGGCTGGCTGGGGGCAGGGTTGGGGCTGGGGCTGGGTCCGGGGCTGGGGCTGGGCTGGGGCAGGGCTGGGGCTGGGGCTTGGTCCAGGACTGGGGCTGGGCTGGGGCAGGGCTGGGCTGGGGCTGGAGCTGGGGCTGGGTCCAGGGCTGGGGCTGGGCTGGGGCAGGGCTGGGGCTGTGGCTAGGTCCAGGGCTGGGGCTGGCTGGGGCAGGGCTGGGGCTGGGGCTAGGGCTTGGATCCAGGACTGGGGCTGGGCTGGGGCAGGGCTGGGGCTGGGGCTGGAGCTGGGGCTGGGTCCAGGGCTGGGGCTGGGCTGGGGCAGGGCTGGGGCTGTGGCTAGGTCCAGGGCTGGGGCTGGCTGGGGCCAGGGCTGGGGCTGGGGCTGGGGCTGGGGCAGGGCTGGGGCTGGGGATGGGTCCAGGGCTGGGGCTGGGCTCGGCTGGGGCTGGGGCTGGGCTGGGGGCAGGGCTGGGGTCGGGGCTGGAACCAAGTCAAGGGCAGGGCTGTAGCTGGGGCTGGGGCTAGGGCCTGAGGGTAGGGCTGGGCTAGGGCTGGGGCTGGGGCAGGGCAGGGGCTGGGCTGGGACCAGGACTGGGCTGGGGCAGGGACTGGGGCAGGTCTGGGGCTGGGGCTGTGGCTGAGGGCAGGGCTGGTCTAGGGCTGGGCCTGGGCTGAGGGCAGGGCTGGGCTGGGGCTGGGGCTGGGCTGAGGGCAGGGCTGGGCTAGGGCTGGGGCTGGGGCAGGGCTGTGGCTGGGTTCTGGGCTGGGCTGGGGCGGGGACTGGAGCCGGGGCTGGGTCCAGGGCAGGGGCTGGGGCTGGGCTGGGGCAGGGCTGGGGCCTGGCTGAGGCTGGGCTGAGGGCAGGGCTGGGGGTCAGGGCTGGAACCAAGTCTAGGGCTGGGCTGGGGCTGGGTTGGGGCCGGTGCTGAAGCAGGACTGGGCTGGAGGCTCGGCTGTGGCTGGGGCTGGGCTGGGTCCAGGGCGGGGGCTGGGCTGTAGCTGTGGCTGGGCTGGGCTAGGGCTGGGGCTGGGCTGGGGCCGAGGGTGGGGCTAGGACCGAGGATGGGGCTGGGGCTGGGGGCCGGGGGCAGGGCTGGACTAGGGCTGGGGCTGGGGCAGGGCTGGGGCCGGGGCTGAGGCTGGGCTGGGGCTGGGGCTGGTCTGGGTCCAGGGCTGGGGCTGGTCTGGGGCTGTGGCTGGGGCCAGTTCTGTGGCTGGGGTTTGGGCCAGGGCTGGGGCTGGGGCTGGGCTGGGGCAGGGCTGGGGCTGGGGCTGGGCTGGGGCTGAGGGTGGGGCTGGTCTGGGAGTGGGCCTGGGCAGGGGCTGGGGCTGGGGGCCGGGGCTGGGGCTGTGCTGGGGCTGGGGCTGGGCTGGGTCCAGGGCTGGGGCTGGGATGGGGCTGGGATGGCGCTGGGGCTGGGCTGGTGCAGGGCTGGAGCTGGGGCTGGGTCCAGGGCTGGGGGCTGGGCTGGGGCAGGGCTGGGGCTGGGGCTGGGTCCAGGACTGGGGCTGGGCTGGGGCAGGGCTGGGGCTGGGGCTGGAGATGGGGCTGGGGCCGGGGCTAGGGCAGGACTAGGCTGGAGGCTGGGCCTTGGGCTGGCGCAGGGTTGGGGCTGGGGCTGGGGCTGGGGCAGGGCAGGGGCTGGGCTGGGACCAGGACTGGGCTGGGGCAGGGACTGGGGCAGGTCTGGGGCTGGGGCTGTGGCTGAGGGCAGGGCTGGTCTAGGGCTGGGCCTGGGCTGAGGGCAGGGCTGGGCTGGGGCTGGGGCTGGGCTGAGGGCAGGGCTGGGCTAGGGCTGGGGCTGGGGCAGGGCTGTGGCTGGGTTCTGGGCTGGGCTGGGGCGGGGACTGGAGCCAAGTCTAAGGCTGGGCTAGGGTCTGGGCTGGGGCCAGGGCTGCGACTGGGGCTGGGTCCAGGGCAGGGGCTGGGGCTGGGCTGGGGCAGGGCTGGGGCCTGGCTGAGGCTGGGCTGAGGGCAGGGCTGGGGTCAGGGCTGGAACCAAGTCTAGGGCTGGGCTGGGGCTGGGTTGGGGCCGGTGCTGAAGCAGGACTGGGCTGGAGGCTCGGCTGTGGCTGTGGCTGGGCTGGGTCCAGGGCTGGGACTGGGCTGGGGCCGAGGGTGGGGCTAGGACCGAGGATGGGGCTGGGGCTGGGGGCAGGGCTGGACGAGGGCTGGGGCTGGGGCAGGGCTGGGGCTTGGCTGGGGCAGGGCTAGGCTACGGGTGGGGCTGGGGCAGCGCCGGGGCCGGGGCTGAGGCTGGGCTGGGGCTGGGGCTGGGCTGGGTCCAGGGCTGGGGCTGGGCTGGGGCAGGGCTGGGGCTGGGGCTGGGTCCAGGCCTGGGGCTGGGCTGGCGCAGGGCTGGGGCTTCAGCAGGGGCTAGTTCTGGGGCTGTGCTGGGTCTGGGCTGGGGCTGGGGCAGAGGCTGGGGCTGGGTCCAGGGCTGGGGCTGGGGCTGGGTTCAGGGCTGGGGCTGGGCTGGGGCAGGGCTGGAGCTGGGGCTGGGTCCAGGGCTGGGGCTGGGCTGGGGCAGGGCTGGGTCTGGGGCTGGGTCCAGGGCTGGTGCTGTGCTGGGGCAGGGCTGGAGCTGGGGCTGGGTCCAGGGCTGGGGCTGGGCTGGGGCAGGGCTGGGTCTGGGGCTGGGTCCAGGGCTGGTGCTGTGCTGGGGCAGGGCTGGGTCTGGGGCTGTGGCTGGTGCAGGGCTGGGGCTGGGGCTGGGTCCAGGGCTGGGGCTGGCTGGGGCAGGGTTGGGGCTGGGGCTGGGTCCGGGGCTGGGGCTGGGCTGGGGCAGGGCTGGGGCTGGGGCTTGGTCCAGGACTGGGGCTGGGCTGGGGCAGGGCTGGGGCTGGGGCTGGAGCTGGGGCTGGGTCCAGGGCTGGGGCTGGGCTGGGGCAGGGCTGGGGCTGGCTGGGGCAGGGCTGGGGCAGGGGCTGGGTCCAGGGCTGGGGCTGGGGCTGGGCTGGTGCAGGGCTGGGGCTGGGGCTGGGTCCAGGGCTGGGGCTGGCTGGGGCAGGGTTGGGGCTGGGGCTGGGTCCGGGGCTGGGGCTGGGCTGGGGCAGGGCTGGGGCTGGGGCTTGGTCCAGGACTGGGGCTGGGCTGGGGCAGGGCTGGGGCTGGGGCTGGGTCCAGGGCTGGGGCTGGGCTGGGGCAGGGCTGGGGCTGTGGCTGGGTCCAGGGCTGGGGCTGGCTGGGGCAGGGCTGGGGCTGGGGCTGGGTCCAGGGCTGGGGCTGGGCTGGAACAGGGCTGGGGCTGGGGCTTGGTCCAGGACTGGGGCTGGGCTGGGGCAGGGCTGGGGCTGGGGATGGGTCCAGGGCTGGGGCTGGGCTCGGCTGGGGCTGGGGCTGGGCTGGGGGCAGGGCTGGGGTCGGGGCTGGAACCAAGTCAAGGGCAGGGCTGTAGCTGGGGCTGGGGCTAGGGCCTGAGGGTAGGGCTGGGCTAGGGCTGGGGCTGGGGCAGGGCAGGGGCTGGGCTGGGACCAGGACTGGGCTGGGGCAGGGACTGGGGCAGGTCTGGGGCTGGGGCTGTGGCTGAGGGCAGGGCTGGTCTAGGGCTGGGCCTGGGCTGAGGGCAGGGCTGGGCTGGGGCTGGGGCTGGGCTGAGGGCAGGGCTGGGCTAGGGCTGGGGCTGGGGCAGGGCTGTGGCTGGGTTCTGGGCTGGGGCAGGGCTGGAGCTGGGGCTGGGTCCATGGCTGGGTCTGGGCTGGGGCAGGGCTGGGGCTGGGGCTGGGGCTGGAGCTGGGGCTGGGGCCGGGGCAGTGCTGGGCCTGAGGCTGGGGTCCAGGGCTGGGGCTGGGCGGTGGCTGGGGCTGGGCTGGGGCTGGGGTAGGGCTGGGGCTGGGTCCAGGGCAGGGGCTGGGTCCAGGCCTGGGGCTGGGCTGGCGCAGGGCTGGGGCTTCAGCAGGGGCTAGTTCTGGGGCTGTGCTGGGTCTGGGCTGGGGCTGGGGCAGAGGCTGGGGCTGGGTCCAGGGCTGGGGCTGGGGCTGGGTTCAGGGCTGGGGCTGGGCTGGGGCAGGGCTGGAGCTGGGGCTGGGTCCAGGGCTGGGGCTGGGCTGGGGCAGGGCTGGGTCTGGGGCTGGGTCCAGGGCTGGTGCTGTGCTGGGGCAGGGCTGGGTCTGGGGCTGTGGCTGGTGCAGGGCTGGGGCTGGGGCTGGGTCCAGGGCTGGGGCTGGCTGGGGCAGGGTTGGGGCTGGGGCTGGGTCCGGGGCTGGGGCTGGGCTGGGGCAGGGCTGGGGCTGGGGCTTGGTCCAGGACTGGGGCTGGGCTGGGGCAGGGCTGGGGCTGGGGCTGGAGCTGGGGCTGGGTCCAGGGCTGGGGCTGGGCTGGGGCAGGGCTGGGGCTGTGGCTAGGTCCAGGGCTGGGGCTGGCTGGGGCAGGGCTGGGGCTGGGGCTAGGGCTTGGTCCAGGACTGGGGCTGGGCTGGGGCAGGGCTGGGGCTGGGGCTGGAGCTGGGGCTGGGTCCAGGGCTGGGGCTGGGCTGGGGCAGGGCTGGGGCTGTGGCTAGGTCCAGGGCTGGGGCTGGCTGGGGCCAGGGCTGGGGCTGGGGCTGGGCTGGGGCAGGGCTGGGGCTGGGGATGGGTCCAGGGCTGGGGCTGGGCTCGGCTGGGGCTGGGGCTGGGCTGGGGGCAGGGCTGGGGTCGGGGCTGGAACCAAGTCAAGGGCAGGGCTGTAGCTGGGGCTGGGGCTAGGGCCTGAGGGTAGGGCTGGGCTAGGGCTGGGGCTGGGGCAGGGCAGGGGCTGGGCTGGGACCAGGACTGGGCTGGGGCAGGGACTGGGGCAGGTCTGGGGCTGGGGCTGTGGCTGAGGGCAGGGCTGGTCTAGGGCTGGGCCTGGGCTGAGGGCAGGGCTGGGCTGGGGCTGGGGCTGGGCTGAGGGCAGGGCTGGGCTAGGGCTGGGGCTGGGGCAGGGCTGTGGCTGGGTTCTGGGCTGGGCTGGGGCGGGGACTGGAGCCGGGGCTGGGTCCAGGGCAGGGGCTGGGGCTGGGCTGGGGCAGGGCTGGGGCCTGGCTGAGGCTGGGCTGAGGGCAGGGCTGGGGTCAGGGCTGGAACCAAGTCTAGGGCTGGGCTGGGGCTGGGTTGGGGCCGGTGCTGAAGCAGGACTGGGCTGGAGGCTCGGCTGTGGCTGGGGCTGGGCTGGGTCCAGGGCGGGGGCTGGGCTGTAGCTGTGGCTGGGCTGGGCTAGGGCTGGGGCTGGGCTGGGGCCGAGGGTGGGGCTAGGACCGAGGATGGGGCTGGGGCTGGGGCCGGGGGCAGGGCTGGACTAGGGCTGGGGCTGGGGCAGGGCTGGGGCCGGGGCTGAGGCTGGGCTGGGGCTGGGGCTGGTCTGGGTCCAGGGCTGGGGCTGGTCTGGGGCTGTGGCTGGGGCCAGTTCTGTGGCTGGGGTTTGGGCCAGGGCTGGGGCTGGGGCTGGGCTGGGGCAGGGCTGGGGCTGGGGCTGGGCTGGGGCTGAGGGTGGGGCTGGTCTGGGAGTGGGCCTGGGCAGGGGCTGGGGCTGGGGCCGGGGCTGGGGCTGTGCTGGGGCTGGGGCTGGGCTGGGTCCAGGGCTGGGGCTGGGATGGGGCTGGGATGGCGCTGGGGCTGGGCTGGTGCAGGGCTGGAGCTGGGGCTGGGTCCAGGGCTGGGGGCTGGGCTGGGGCAGGGCTGGGGCTGGGGCTGGGTCCAGGACTGGGGCTGGGCTGGGGCAGGGCTGGGGCTGGGGCTGGAGATGGGGCTGGGGCCGGGGCTAGGGCAGGACTAGGCTGGAGGCTGGGCCTTGGGCTGGCGCAGGGTTGGGGCTGGGGCTGGGGCTGGGGCAGGGCAGGGGCTGGGCTGGGACCAGGACTGGGCTGGGGCAGGGACTGGGGCAGGTCTGGGGCTGGGGCTGTGGCTGAGGGCAGGGCTGGTCTAGGGCTGGGCCTGGGCTGAGGGCAGGGCTGGGCTGGGGCTGGGGCTGGGCTGAGGGCAGGGCTGGGCTAGGGCTGGGGCTGGGGCAGGGCTGTGGCTGGGTTCTGGGCTGGGCTGGGGCGGGGACTGGAGCCAAGTCTAAGGCTGGGCTAGGGTCTGGGCTGGGGCCAGGGCTGCGACTGGGGCTGGGTCCAGGGCAGGGGCTGGGGCTGGGCTGGGGCAGGGCTGGGGCCTGGCTGAGGCTGGGCTGAGGGCAGGGCTGGGGTCAGGGCTGGAACCAAGTCTAGGGCTGGGCTGGGGCTGGGTTGGGGCCGGTGCTGAAGCAGGACTGGGCTGGAGGCTCGGCTGTGGCTGTGGCTGGGCTGGGTCCAGGGCTGGGACTGGGCTGGGGCCGAGGGTGGGGCTAGGACCGAGGATGGGGCTGGGGCTGGGGGCAGGGCTGGACGAGGGCTGGGGCTGGGGCAGGGCTGGGGCTTGGCTGGGGCAGGGCTAGGCTACGGGTGGGGCTGGGGCAGCGCCGGGGCCGGGGCTGAGGCTGGGCTGGGGCTGGGGCTGGGCTGGGTCCAGGGCTGGGGCTGGGCTGGGGCAGGGCTGGGGCTGGGGCTGGGTCCAGGGCTGGGGCAGGGCTTTGGCAGGGCTGGGGCTGGCGCTGGAGCTGGGGCTGGGGCCGGGGCTAGGGCAGGACTAGGCTGGAGGCTGGGCCTTGGGCTGGCGCAGGGCTGGGGCTGGGGCTGGGGCTGGGCTGGGGCTGGGGCTGGGGCAGGGCGGGGGCTGGGGCTGGGCTGCGCTAGGGCTGGGCTGGGGCCTGGGCTGGGGCCAGGGTTGGGGCTGGCTGGGGCAGGGCTGGGGCAGGGGCTGGGTCCAGGGCTGGGGCTGGGGCTGGGCTGGGGCAGGGCTGGGGCTGGGGCTGGGTCCAGGGCTGGGGCTGGCTGGGGCAGGGTTGGGGCTGGGGCTGGGTCCGGGGCTGGGGCTGGGCTGGGGCAGGGCTGGGGCTGGGGCTTGGTCCAGGACTGGGGCTGGGCTGGGGCAGGGCTGGGGCTGGGGCTGGAGCTGGGGCTGGGTCCAGGGCTGGGGCTGGGCTGGGGTAGGGCTGGGGCTGTGGCTGGGTCCAGGGCTGGGGCTGGCTGGGGCAGGGCTGGGGCTGGGGCTGGGTCCAGGGCTGGGGCTGGGCTGGAACAGGGCTGGGGCTGGGGCTTGGTCCAGGACTGGGGCTGGGCTGGGGCAGGGCTGGGGCTGGGGATGGGTCCAGGGCTGGGGCTGGGCTCGGCTGGGGCTGGGGCTGGGCTGGGGGCAGGGCTGGGGTCGGGGCTGGAACCAAGTCAAGGGCAGGGCTGTAGCTGGGGCTGGGGCTAGGGCCTGAGGGTAGGGCTGGGCTAGGGCTGGGGCTGGGGCAGGGCAGGGGCTGGGCTGGGACCAGGACTGGGCTGGGGCAGGGACTGGGGCAGGTCTGGGGCTGGGGCTGTGGCTGAGGGCAGGGCTGGTCTAGGGCTGGGCCTGGGCTGAGGGCAGGGGCTGGGCTGGGGCTGGGGCTGGGCTGAGGGCAGGGCTGGGCTAGGGCTGGGGCTGGGGCAGGGCTGTGGCTGGGTTCTGGGCTGGGCTGGGGCGGGGACTGGAGCCGGGGCTGGGTCCAGGGCAGGGGCTGGGGCTGGGCTGGGGCAGGGCTGGGGCCTGGCTGAGGCTGGGCTGAGGGCAGGGCTGGGGTCAGGGCTGGAACCAAGTCTAGGGCTGGGCTGGGGCTGGGTTGGGGCCGGTGCTGAAGCAGGACTGGGCTGGAGGCTCGGCTGTGGCTGTGGCTGGGCTGGGTCCAGGGCTGGGGCTGGGCTGGGGCCGAGGGTGGGGCTAGGACCGAGGATGGGGCTGGGGCTGGGGGCAGGGCTGGACGAGGGCTGGGGCTGGGGCAGGGCTGGGGCTTGGCTGGGGCAGGGCTAGGCTACGGGTGGGGCTGGGGCAGCGCTGGGGCCGGGGCTGGGGCTGGGCTGGGGCAGGGCTGGGGCTGGGGCTGGGTCCAGGGCTGGGGCAGGGCTTTGGCAGGGCTGGGGCTGGGGCTGGAGCTGGGGCTGTGGCCGGGGTAGGGCAGGACTAGGCTGGAGGCTGGGCCTTGGGCTGGCGCAGGGCTGGGGCTGGGGCTGGGGATGGGCTGGGGCTGGGGCTGGGGCAGGGCGGGGGCTGGAACAGGGCTGCGCTAGGGCTGGGCTGGGGCCTGGGCTGGGGCCAGGGTTGGGGCTGGGGCTGGGGCTGGGGTAGGGACTGGGACAGGGCTGGGGCAGGGGCTGGGTCCAGGGCTGGGGCTGGGCTGGGGCAGGGCTGGGGCTGGGGCTGGGTCCAGGGCTGGGGCTGGGGCTGGGCTGGTGCACGGCTGGAGCTGGGGCTGGGTCCATGGCTGGGCCTGGGCTGGGGCTGGGCTGGGTTGGGGCTTGGTCCAGGACTGGGGCTGGGGCTGGGGCAGGGCGGGGGCTGGAACAGGGCTGCGCTAGGGCTGGGCTGGGGCCTGGGCTGGGGCCTGGGTTGGGGCTGGGGTTGGGGCTGGGGCTGGGGTAGGGACTGGGACAGGGCTTGGGCAGGGGCTGGGTCCAGGGCAGGGGCTAGGGCTGGGCTGGAGCCGAGGATGGGGCCGTGGGTGGGGCTGGGCTGGGGCTGGGTTAGGGCTGGGGCTGGGTGCAGGGCCGGGGCTGGGGCTGGGGCTGGGGCTGGGTCCAGTGCAGGGGCTGGGCTAGGCCCGAGGCTGGGGCTGGGCTGGGGCAGGGCTGGGGCTGGGGCCAGGGCTGGGGCTGGGGCTGGGATGGGTCCAGGGCTGGGGCTGGGGATGCGTCCAGGGCTGGGGCTGGGCTCGGCTGGGGCTGGCGCTGGGCTGGGGGCAGGGCTGGGGTCGGGGCCAGGGCTGGGGCTGGGGCTGGGATGGGTCCAGGGCTGGGGCTAGGGCTGGGCTGGAGCCGAGGATGGGGCCGTGGGTGGGGCTGGGCTGGGGCTGGGTTAGGGCTGGGGCTGGGTCCAGGGCCGGGGCTGGGGCTGGGGCTGGGGCTGGGTCCAGTGCAGGGGCTGGGCTAGGCCCGAGGCTGGGGCTGGCTGGGGCAGGGCTGGGGCTGGGGCCAGGGCTGGGGCTGGGGCTGGGATGGGTCCAGGGCTGGGGCTGGGGATGGGTCCAGGGCTGGGGCTGGGCTCGGCTGGGGCTGGGGCTGGGCTGGGGGCAGGGCTGGGGTCGGGGCTGGAACCAAGTCAAGGGCAGGGCTGTAGCTGGGGCTGGGGCTAGGGCGTGAGGGTAGGGCTGGGCTAGGGCTGGGCTGCGGCTGTGGCTGGGTCCAGGGCTGGGGCTGGCTGGGGCAGGGCTGGGGCTGGGGCTGGGTCCAGGGCTGGGGCTGGCTGGGGCAGGGTTGGGGCTGGGGCTGGGGCTGGGTCCGGGGCTGGGGCTGGGCTGGGGCAGGGCTGGGGCTGGGGCTTGGTCCAGGACTGGGGCTGGGCTGGGGCAGGGCTGGGGCTGGGGCTGGAGCTGGGGCTGGGTCCAGGGCTGGGGCTGGGCTGGGGCAGGGCTGGGGCTGTGGGCTGGGTCCAGGGCTGGGGCTGGCTGGGGCAGGGCTGGGGCTGGGTCTGGGTCCAGGGCTGGGGCTGGGCTGTAACAGGGCTGGGGCTGGGGCTTGGTCCAGGACTGGGGCTGGGCTGGGGCAGGGCTGGGGCTGGGGCTGGGTCCAGGGCTGGGGCTGGGCTCGGCTGGGGCTGGGGCTGGGCTGGGGGCAGGGCTGGGGTCGGGGCTGGAACCAAGTCAAGGGCAGGGCTGTAGCTGGGGCTGGGGCTAGGGCCTGAGGGTAGGGCTGGGCTAGGGCTGGGGCTGGGGCAGGGCAGGGGCTGGGCTGGGACCAGGACTGGGCTGGGGCAGGGACTGGGGCAGGTCTGGGGCTGGGGCTGTGGCTGAGGGCAGGGCTGGTCTAGGGCTGGGCCTGGGCTGAGGGCAGGGCTGGGCTGGGGCTGGGGCTGGGCTGAGGGCAGGGCTGGGCTAGGGCTGGGGCTGGGGCAGGGCTGTGGCTGAGTTCTGGGCTGGGGCAGGGCTGGAGCTGGGGCTGGGTCCATGGCTGGGTCTGGGCTGGGGCAGGGCTGGGGCTGGGGCTGGGGCTGGAGCTGGGGCTGGGGCCGGGGCAGTGCTGGGCCTGAGGCTGGGGTCCAGGGCTGGGGCTGGGCGGTGGCTGGGGCTGGGCTGGGGCTGGGGTAGGGCTGGGGCTGGGTCCAGGGCAGGGGCTGGGTCCAGGCCTGGGGCTGGGCTGGCGCAGGGCTGGGGCTTCAGCAGGGGCTAGTTCTGGGGCTGTGCTGGGTCTGGGCTGGGGCTGGGGCAGAGGCTGGGGCTGGGTCCAGGGCTGGGGCTGGGGCTGGGTTCAGGGCTGGGGCTGGGCTGGGGCAGGGCTGGAGCTGGGGCTGGGTCCAGGGCTGGGGCTGGGCTGGGGCAGGGCTGGGTCTGGGGCTGGGTCCAGGGCTGGTGCTGTGCTGGGGCAGGGCTGGGTCTGGGGCTGTGGCTGGTGCAGGGCTGGGGCTGGGGCTGGGTCCAGGGCTGGGGCTGGCTGGGGCAGGGTTGGGGCTGGGGCTGGGTCCGGGGCTGGGGCTGGGCTGGGGCAGGGCTGGGGCTGGGGCTTGGTCCAGGACTGGGGCTGGGCTGGGGCAGGGCTGGGGCTGGGGCTGGAGCTGGGGCTGGGTCCAGGGCTGGGGCTGGGCTGGGGCAGGGCTGGGGCTGTGGCTGGGTCCAGGGCTGGGGCTGGCTGGGGCAGGGCTGGGGCTGGGTCTGGGTCCAGGGCTGGTGCTGGGCTGGAACAGGGCTGGGGCTGGGGCTTGGTCCAGGACTGGGGCTGGGCTGGGGCAGGGCTGGGGCTGGGGATGGGGATGGGTCCAGGGCTGGGGCTGGGCTCGGCTGGGGCTGGGGCTGGGCTGGGGCTGGGGCTGGGCTGGGGTCGGGGCTGGAACCAAGTCAAGGGCAGGGCTGTAGCTGGGGCTGGGGCTGGGGCTAGGGCCTGAGGGTAGGGCTGGGCTAGGGCTGGGGCTGGGGCAGGGCAGGGGCTGGGCTGGGACCAGGACTGGGCTGGGGCAGGGACTGGGGCAGGTCTGGGGCTGGGGCTGTGGCTGAGGGCAGGGCTGGTCTAGGGCTGGGCCTGGGCTGAGGGCAGGGCTGGGCTGGGGCTGGGGCTGGGCTGAGGGCAGGGCTGGGCTAGGGCTGGGGCTGGGGCAGGGCTGTGGCTGGGTTCTGGGCTGGGGCAGGGCTGGAGCTGGGGCTGGGTCCATGGCTGGGTCTGGGCTGGGGCAGGGCTGGGGCTGGGGCTGGAGCTGGGGGTGGGGCCGGGGCAGTGCTGGGCCTGAGGCTGGGGTCCAGGGCTGGGGCTGGGCGGTGGCTGGGGCTGGGCTGGGGCTGGGGTAGGGCTGGGGCTGGGTCCAGGGCAGGGGCTGGGTCCAGGCCTGAGGCTGGGCCGGCGCAGGGCTGGGGCTTCAGCAGGGGCTAGTTCTGGGGCTGTGCTGGGTCTGGACTGGGGCTGGGGCAGAGGCTGGGGCTGGGTCCAGGGCTGGGGCTGGGGCTGGGTTCAGGGCTGGGGCTGGGCTGGGGCAGGGCTGGAGCTGGGGCTGGGTCCAGGGCTGGGGCTGGGCTGGGGCAGGGCTGGGTCTGGGGCTGGGTCCAGGGCTGGTGCTGTGCTGGGGCAGGGCTGGGTCTGGGGCTGTGGCTGGTGCAGGGCTGGGGCTGGGGCTGGGTCCAGGGCTGGGGCTGGCTGGGGCAGGGTTGGGGCTGGGGCTGGGTCCGGGGCTGGGGCTGGGCTGGGGCAGGGCTGGGGCTGGGGCTTGGTCCAGGACTGGGGCTGGGCTGGGGCAGGGCTGGGGCTGGGGCTGGAGCTGGGGCTGGGTCCAGGGCTGGGGCTGGGCTGGGGCAGGGCTGGGGCTGTGGCTAGGTCCAGGGCTGGGGCTGGCTGGGGCAGGGCTGGGGCTGGGGCTGGGTCCAGGGCTGGGGCAGGGCTGGGCTGGGGCAGGGCTGGGGCTGGGGATGGGTCCAGGGCTGGGGCTGGGCTCGGCTGGGGCTGGGGCTGGGCTGGGGGCAGGGCTGGGGTCGGGGCTGGAACCAAGTCAAGGGCAGGGCTGTAGCTGGGGCTGGGGCTAGGGCCTGAGGGTAGGGCTGGGCTAGGGCTGGGGCTGGGGCAGGGCAGGGGCTGGGCTGGGACCAGGACTGGGCTGGGGCAGGGACTGGGGCAGGTCTGGGGCTGGGGCTGTGGCTGAGGGCAGGGCTGGTCTAGGGCTGGGCCTGGGCTGAGGGCAGGGCTGGGCTGGGGCTGGGGCTGGGCTGAGGGCAGGGCTGGGCTAGGGCTGGGGCTGGGGCAGGGCTGTGGCTGGGTTCTGGGCTGGGCTGGGGCGGGGACTGGAGCCGGGGCTGGGTCCAGGGCAGGGGCTGGGGCTGGGCTGGGGCAGGGCTGGGGCCTGGCTGAGGCTGGGCTGAGGGCAGGGCTGGGGTCAGGGCTGGAACCAAGTCTAGGGCTGGGCTGGGGCTGGGTTGGGGCCGGTGCTGAAGCAGGACTGGGCTGGAGGCTCGGCTGTGGCTGGGGCTGGGCTGGGTCCAGGGCGGGGGCTGGGCTGTAGCTGTGGCTGGGCTGGGCTAGGGCTGGGGCTGGGCTGGGGCCGAGGGTGGGGCTAGGACCGAGGATGGGGCTGGGGCTGGGGCCGGGGGCAGGGCTGGACTAGGGCTGGGGCTGGGGCAGGGGCTGGGGCCAGGGCTGAGGCTGGGCTGGGGCTGGGGCTGGGCTGGGTCCAGGGCTGGGGCTGGTCTGGGGCTGTGGCTGGGGCCAGTTCTGTGGCTGGGGTTTGGGCCAGGGCTGGGGCTGGGGCTGGGCTGGGTCCAGGGCTGGGGCTGGGCTGGGGCAGGGCTGGGGCTGGGGCTGGGCTGGGGCTGAGGGTGGGGCTGGTCTGGGAGTGGGCCTGGGCAGGGGCTGGGGCTGGGGCCGGGGCTGGGGCTGTGCTGGGGCTGGGGCTGGGCTGGGTCCAGGGCTGGGGCTGGGATGGGGCTGGGATGGCGCTGGGGCTGGGCTGGTGCAGGGCTGGAGCTGGGGCTGGGTCCAGGGCTGGGGGCTGGGCTGGGGCAGGGCTGGGGCTGGGGCTGGGTCCAGGACTGGGGCTGGGCTGGGGCAGGGCTGGGGCTGGGGCTGGAGATGGGGCTGGGGCCGGGGCTAGGGCAGGACTAGGCTGGAGGCTGGGCCTTGGGCTGGCGCAGGGTTGGGGCTGGGGCTGGGGCTGGGGCAGGGCAGGGGCTGGGCTGGGACCAGGACTGGGCTGGGGCAGGGACTGGGGCAGGTCTGGGGCTGGGGCTGTGGCTGAGGGCAGGGCTGGTCTAGGGCTGGGCCTGGGCTGAGGGCAGGGCTGGGCTGGGGCTGGGGCTGGGCTGAGGGCAGGGCTGGGCTAGGGCTGGGGCTGGGGCAGGGCTGTGGCTGGGTTCTGGGCTGGGCTGGGGCGGGGACTGGAGCCAAGGCTAAGGCTGGGCTAGGGTCTGGGCTGGGGCCAGGGCTGCGACTGGGGCTGGGTCCAGGGCAGGGGCTGGGGCTGGGCTGGGGCAGGGCCGGGGCTGGGGCGGGGTCCTGGGCTGGGGCTGTGCTGGGGCAGGGCTGGGGCTGGGGCTGGAGCTGGGGCTGGGTCAAGGGCTGGGGCTGGGCTGGGGCAGGGCTGGGGCTGGGGCTGGGTCCAGGGCTGGGGCTGGGCAGGGGCAGGGCTGGGGCTGGGGCTGGGCTGGTGCAGGGCTGGAGCTGGGGCTGGGTCCATGGCTGGGTCTGGGCTGGGGCAGGGCTGGGGCTGGGGCTTGGTCCAGGACTGGGGCTGGGCTGGGGCAGGGCTGGGGCTGGGCTGGGACCAGGACTGGGCTGGGGCAGGGACTGGGGCAGGTCTGGGGCTGGGGCTGTGGCTGAGGGCAGGGCTGGTCTAGGGCTGGGCCTGGGCTGAGGGCAGGGCTGGGCTGGGGCTGGGGCTGGGCTGAGGGCAGGGCTGGGCTAGGGCTGGGGCTGGGGCAGGGCTGTGGCTGGGTTCTGGGCTGGGGCAGGGCTGGAGCTGGGGCTGGGTCCATGGCTGGGTCTGGGCTGGGGCAGGGCTGGGGCTGGGGCTGGAGCTGGGGCTGGGGCCGGGGCAGTGCTGGGCCTGAGGCTGGGGTCCAGGGCTGGGGCTGGGCGGTGGCTGGGGCTGGGCTGGGGCTGGGGTAGGGCTGGGGCTGGGTCCAGGGCAGGGGCTGGGTCCAGGCCTGGGGCTGGGCTGGCGCAGGGCTGGGGCTTCAGCAGGGGCTAGTTCTGGGGCTGTGCTGGGTCTGGGCTGGGGCTGGGGCAGAGGCTGGGGCTGGGTCCAGGGCTGGGGCTGGGGCTGGGTTCAGGGCTGGGGCTGGGCTGGGGCAGGGCTGGAGCTGGGGCTGGGTCCAGGGCTGGGGCTGGGCTGGGGCAGGGCTGGGTCTGGGGCTGGGTCCAGGGCTGGTGCTGTGCTGGGGCAGGGCTGGAGCTGGGGCTGGGTCCAGGGCTGGGGCTGGGCTGGGGCAGGGCTGGGTCTGGGGCTGGGTCCAGGGCTGGTGCTGTGCTGGGGCAGGGCTGGGTCTGGGGCTGTGGCTGGTGCAGGGCTGGGGCTGGGGCTGGGTCCAGGGCTGGGGCTGGCTGGGGCAGGGTTGGGGCTGGGGCTGGGTCCGGGGCTGGGGCTGGGCTGGGGCAGGGCTGGGGCTGGGGCTTGGTCCAGGACTGGGGCTGGGCTGGGGCAGGGCTGGGGCTGGGGCTGGAGCTGGGGCTGGGTCCAGGGCTGGGGCTGGGCTGGGGCAGGGCTGGGGCAGGGGCTGGGTCCAGGGCTGGGGCTGGCTGGGGCAGGGCTGGGGCAGGGGCTGGGTCCAGGGCTGGGGCTGGGGCTGGGCTGGTGCAGGGCTGGGGCTGGGGCTGGGTCCAGGGCTGGGGCTGGCTGGGGCAGGGTTGGGGCTGGGGCTGGGTCCGGGGCTGGGGCTGGGCTGGGGCAGGGCTGGGGCTGGGGCTTGGTCCAGGACTGGGGCTGGGCTGGGGCAGGGCTGGGGCTGGGGCTGGGTCCAGGGCTGGGGCTGGGCTGGGGCAGGGCTGGGGCTGTGGCTGGGTCCAGGGCTGGGGCTGGCTGGGGCAGGGCTGGGGCTGGGGCTGGGTCCAGGGCTGGGGCTGGGCTGGAACAGGGCTGGGGCTGGGGCTTGGTCCAGGACTGGGGCTGGGCTGGGGCAGGGCTGGGGCTGGGGATGGGTCCAGGGCTGGGGCTGGGCTCGGCTGGGGCTGGGGCTGGGCTGGGGGCAGGGCTGGGGTCGGGGCTGGAACCAAGTCAAGGGCAGGGCTGTAGCTGGGGCTGGGGCTAGGGCCTGAGGGTAGGGCTGGGCTAGGGCTGGGGCTGGGGCAGGGCAGGGGCTGGGCTGGGACCAGGACTGGGCTGGGGCAGGGACTGGGGCAGGTCTGGGGCTGGGGCTGTGGCTGAGGGCAGGGCTGGTCTAGGGCTGGGCCTGGGCTGAGGGCAGGGCTGGGCTGGGGCTGGGGCTGGGCTGAGGGCAGGGCTGGGCTAGGGCTGGGGCTGGGGCAGGGCTGTGGCTGGGTTCTGGGCTGGGGCAGGGCTGGAGCTGGGGCTGGGTCCATGGCTGGGTCTGGGCTGGGGCAGGGCTGGGGCTGGGGCTGGGGCTGGAGCTGGGGCTGGGGCCGGGGCAGTGCTGGGCCTGAGGCTGGGGTCCAGGGCTGGGGCTGGGCGGTGGCTGGGGCTGGGCTGGGGCTGGGGTAGGGCTGGGGCTGGGTCCAGGGCAGGGGCTGGGTCCAGGCCTGGGGCTGGGCTGGCGCAGGGCTGGGGCTTCAGCAGGGGCTAGTTCTGGGGCTGTGCTGGGTCTGGGCTGGGGCTGGGGCAGAGGCTGGGGCTGGGTCCAGGGCTGGGGCTGGGGCTGGGTTCAGGGCTGGGGCTGGGCTGGGGCAGGGCTGGAGCTGGGGCTGGGTCCAGGGCTGGGGCTGGGCTGGGGCAGGGCTGGGTCTGGGGCTGGGTCCAGGGCTGGTGCTGTGCTGGGGCAGGGCTGGGTCTGGGGCTGTGGCTGGTGCAGGGCTGGGGCTGGGGCTGGGTCCAGGGCTGGGGCTGGCTGGGGCAGGGTTGGGGCTGGGGCTGGGTCCGGGGCTGGGGCTGGGCTGGGGCAGGGCTGGGGCTGGGGCTTGGTCCAGGACTGGGGCTGGGCTGGGGCAGGGCTGGGGCTGGGGCTGGAGCTGGGGCTGGGTCCAGGGCTGGGGCTGGGCTGGGGCAGGGCTGGGGCTGTGGCTAGGTCCAGGGCTGGGGCTGGCTGGGGCAGGGCTGGGGCTGGGGCTAGGGCTTGGTCCAGGACTGGGGCTGGGCTGGGGCAGGGCTGGGGCTGGGGCTGGAGCTGGGGCTGGGTCCAGGGCTGGGGCTGGGCTGGGGCAGGGCTGGGGCTGTGGCTAGGTCCAGGGCTGGGGCTGGCTGGGGCCAGGGCTGGGGCTGGGGCTGGGCTGGGGCAGGGCTGGGGCTGGGGATGGGTCCAGGGCTGGGGCTGGGCTCGGCTGGGGCTGGGGCTGGGCTGGGGGCAGGGCTGGGGTCGGGGCTGGAACCAAGTCAAGGGCAGGGCTGTAGCTGGGGCTGGGGCTAGGGCCTGAGGGTAGGGCTGGGCTAGGGCTGGGGCTGGGGCAGGGCAGGGGCTGGGCTGGGACCAGGACTGGGCTGGGGCAGGGACTGGGGCAGGTCTGGGGCTGGGGCTGTGGCTGAGGGCAGGGCTGGTCTAGGGCTGGGCCTGGGCTGAGGGCAGGGCTGGGCTGGGGCTGGGGCTGGGCTGAGGGCAGGGCTGGGCTAGGGCTGGGGCTGGGGCAGGGCTGTGGCTGGGTTCTGGGCTGGGCTGGGGCGGGGACTGGAGCCGGGGCTGGGTCCAGGGCAGGGGCTGGGGCTGGGCTGGGGCAGGGCTGGGGCCTGGCTGAGGCTGGGCTGAGGGCAGGGCTGGGGTCAGGGCTGGAACCAAGTCTAGGGCTGGGCTGGGGCTGGGTTGGGGCCGGTGCTGAAGCAGGACTGGGCTGGAGGCTCGGCTGTGGCTGGGGCTGGGCTGGGTCCAGGGCGGGGGCTGGGCTGTAGCTGTGGCTGGGCTGGGCTAGGGCTGGGGCTGGGCTGGGGCCGAGGGTGGGGCTAGGACCGAGGATGGGGCTGGGGCTGGGGCCGGGGGCAGGGCTGGACTAGGGCTGGGGCTGGGGCAGGGCTGGGGCCGGGGCTGAGGCTGGGCTGGGGCTGGGGCTGGTCTGGGTCCAGGGCTGGGGCTGGTCTGGGGCTGTGGCTGGGGCCAGTTCTGTGGCTGGGGTTTGGGCCAGGGCTGGGGCTGGGGCTGGGCTGGGGCAGGGCTGGGGCTGGGGCTGGGCTGGGGCTGAGGGTGGGGCTGGTCTGGGAGTGGGCCTGGGCAGGGGCT